>NC_050459.1:42192899-42492899 GCF_903995425.1 Onychomys torridus
GGACAACCGATACAGCCCGTGGCCACGTTTCTAAGGTTCAACTTCAATAAACTTGCTCGTTTTTTGCAAAATAAATGTCACAGCAACCCCTTCAAACAATTAAACCATCTAACGTTGTTCACCCGATTCTCTGGGCTGAACGTGGTTAACTTTTAGCAGTGAGCACCTCACAGAAGACACTACCCCTTGGACAAGAGCTCACAAAAGCACAACCACCTTTGCTTCCTTTCCTATCTTGATAAAAATCAGTGCAAATGAAACCAGAAACCGCTTCCAAAGGCTGGCATTTTCCGCAGCAATGTAACTGAATTTGAGCGAAGGCACTTAAGCACACACCGAGCAAGCGTGTCTTCCATCTAGAATTCTGAATAATCTGACATACACATGCCTTCAGTATTTATGAGTGAAGGGGTAAAGTGAGACCCTGCTAAAGGACGCATGGATGGAGAGGCCCTCCTCAGGCACTACCTACCACTCTCATGGATAAAATCCACACAGGATTTTCCTGTTCTGCAAAGATGGCTTTCTTTCTCTCCTTTCTTTCTCTCCTTTCTTTCTTTCTTTCTTTCTTTCTTTCTTTCTTTCTTTCTTTCTTTCTTTCTTTCTTTCTTTCTTCCTTCCTTCCTTCCTTCCTTCCTTCCTTCCTTCCTTTCTTTCTTTTCTTAATGTTGGACTCAAAACTTACTCTAAGGAACACATTTAATACGTTAAGAATAATCTCTCAAGGCAAAAAAAAAAAAAAAGACTATACAATGACAGCCACGTAGTTAGAGGTCGTTGCATGTCACACTATTCACTACCAGCTACTGAGGCAACCTGAAAGGGGGTCAGGCGGAGTCTCTGTAACTCATCAGAGCATACTATCCATCTGCTAGCTATTAGGTAATTATAACACATCATGTGATATCATCAGAAAACTGCTACTTTTACCAACCTTCAGACTTGGAAGTAAATATGTCTACCTGTCAAGGGATCTCTGGCTAGCCAGGAGCCAGAGCCTCCTCCGGTGAAGTTCATCACTCTGACTGTGAGTCAGGCCCTACCTAGTTGCTCCCCTGTCTGGACATTGCCCTGAATTTCAGTTTGCTGTGCAATCCCAGAAAAGAACAGGCAGGAGAGAAGGCCCAGGAAACAATCCAGCTGCCAGGCCTCTCTATGGTTCAGCACAAGAACACTGAGACCAAGCAGACTCTTCTTCAGCAACGAGACTTGCTAGAAGCCACCACAATTCATGGCCATGGGCAATGTATTTTTGAGCTCTTTTTGCATGTAACATAGCCAAATTTAAATATTTTTTCAAGCACCTGAAAGCCCACTGCATGCATAGCATATGAAATATTCAGTTCAGAGATGAGTCCTCACAAATAATATGAGAGAGATTTTTCCACAACAGAGGTTTGTTTGTTTGTTTTTATCTTTAGGAGATTGAGCAGACTGTCCCATTAGACTGACTGACTGCAGAATCTGATAAAGGTCAATTTGTATGACTTTACGATATAAACGGAAACAATTATTATAAAGCATTATTTGGATATTTTAAAATTGATTTCTAAAAAAGCTAGAGCACATGTTTTGCCAAGGTTAGATCTTAACGGCTACTATTAAAATGAAGTATTCAGGTTTTTAACTCATATGGTTTTCAAAAAGCATATTTATGGACAATAGCCAAACCAATAGAAATGTGTTTTTTTATTTCATTTCATTAGTTCCTTTAAAAATAATGTCAGATACTAAATATGTATAAATAAAATGAATTATGACGTGTGGCCAGCTGCTTATTAACATAGATACAAGCCAAGGCACCAGTCTTGTCAAATTTTCGTGATTTGTCTTGTACCAATAAACCAGTACTCCTTCTCAAAGTGTGTAAAGGTTGACAGTGAGAACCAGTTAAAGGAGTGATCACTCATCAGTTAGGGTGTACAATACAAAACTGCCAATGCATGACCAGTTTTGACTTCCTCAAATGCCACTCTCATCCAGCTCGCTCTGATTTGGAAGAACATTATATACGATACAGGAAAGAGGGTGGGCTTTCAGATCGCTACTACATGACTTTAAGCAATTGATCCTGTTTCAATTTCCTCCTTTACAAAATGTGGATAATAATACCTATTTATCAGGGTCATCAGACAGGGTAAACGCAATAATGGATAAAGATGCCACTAACACCCAGGAAGCTATCCTGAAATGACTGCAGTGTGAAGGACCAATAGCTGTCTGTATAACACGTTTGGTGGTAATCCCAGCTAATTATCTTTAAAGAGATGATCTTCAGGAGCACAGCAAACACTCATTCCTCCCCATGCCTGAGATGATAGCACAAGAATGGACGGTTTTCAAGGTGTCTTTCTGCCCCACTGTATGGAGGCAGAACACGGACTTTGGGGTCATATCATTTGGATTAGGGATCCTGCTTGTCACTTGAAACCTGTGTGACTTAGGTCAAGTAACTTGGTCATCTACAATATGGGACTTACTACAACCCAAGAAAATGCACTGAAGTCCTTAGAGCAGTGGTCCTCAACCTTCCTAATGCTGCGACCCTTTAAGACCGTCCATCATGTTGTGGTGACCCCAGACCATAAAACTGTTTTGTTTGCTACTTCATAACTGTAATTTTGCTAGTGCTACAAATCATAATGTAAACATCTGTGTTTTCCGATGTTATCAGGAGACTCCTGTGAAATGGTCGTTTGGCCCTCAAAGGGTCTTGACCTACATACAGGTTGAGAACCACCGCTTTAGAACATTGCCTGCCAAATATAGAACATGAAATAAATATTAACTGCTACTCAAGTGCTCCCTACTGTCAACACAATAGCTGACTTGGTCATGTCCTGTATCTGTGGCTGAATTTCAAGGAAACGATTTTATTTTATTCATGCCCTCATGCCTTCCATACTTCAAATCTTTTTCTTTTTGTAAACGGAATATCTTTCTCTTCATGGTTCCATAAAATTAGTATTAATTTAAAAAAATAAACAAGCGGGAAATTCTCAATAACGGCAGCAAGTAGTAACGCATAGAGATTAAAAGAACAAAACTCAGGCCACAATATACAACCCCAAGTTCGTCCTACTATGTAACTGGTTTCGTGTGTGTGTGTGTGTGTGTGTGTGTGTGTGTACTAATTATCTAATAACTTTAGAATGGTAAATATTGTCTATCGTAGTTATATCAGTGCGTTAGGAGGATTTAAGGTATAAATTCTTGTCAAGTGCTTGGGAAAGTGCTCGGCACAGGGTAAGCAATCAATGCATGTTAGCTACTGTTATCACGGATATTAATGAGACAATTGGACGTGTAATATTTTTCTTTAGCGTATTCAGACATGTCATGATCATATTTTATAATAACTGCGGCACTTGATCTCATATGGCCGGTCACACACAGGCCACGGTCCCTTTTGCAGACACTAACTACAGGGAAGTAACATCCAGAAACGATGGGGAAGTTGTCAAAACCTACTTCTGCCCTGAGTGTGGTATTCACACCGGAAACAGTCTGAATTACACCTGTTTTCACACTGTTAACACTTTAGTACCCAGATGGTCAGTGGCTTGTTTGATGGAACATAAACTTCATACTGAGCCAGAAAAGACCTACAATGACCGGGTTAAAGTATACCAGCACTGTCTGATCATCTTGGCTAAACGCCTTGGAGTGGAGACTCATTCACTCAGTTCAACATTTACGAACACCACCTACATACCAATCACCATGTTTGGAGTTTGGAATTCAACAGGAAATTAGAAGTTAGTAAGTTCAGCATGGTAAAATATGCCTGTATCCCCTACCCTAGGGAACTTGAGAGAGAAGGAAATCAAGTTCAAGGTTATCCTGGGCTCCACCACAAGACTAGGGTGGGGTGGTAAGAGCATCATTTACTCTTAGAAAACTCTGGCAGATAAGGACTAAAATACAACAAATGTATCTACATAATCCTTATCTCCAAAAAGGCGACGTTTATATGAGGCAAGGCACATGCCCTAAATTTTTCCTATTCAGGCAGAATTGGTAACGGAGGTTGAACAACCGAACTGACAGGTAAATAATACCACAGTGGACTGTCAAAGCCAGGATGATGGACACTCTACAGGAATGCCTAAAGGTACCAAGGAAGGGTGTTTGTTGACCCAATGCAGTGGAATGTCAAGGACAGGTGGGTGCGATCCCAGGACCACATGGGGACTGATCAAGCTGTAGAGAGACCACACTGTCTTGAAGGCAACTGCGCCTTTGCCTAGTAACCTCCGGTATTTTATGCACAGTAATCTGAACCTCAAAGAAAACCAGCGGGTACTCAGTGGGGAATATTTCTGTCTCTGGTGGATACAGTCTGACCTGGTAGGAAACCACACATTCTGAAGGCTGTGTGTGTGTGTGTATGGGCAATTGTTTCTGACGGGTTAATACAACGGGCAGACAAACAACAGAATTTCCACTCGATTGTAAACAAACATTGCTGTTAACTCACGGGCCTTTGGAGAAATTAACCAGAAAAAAAAAAGTGTGTGTGTGTGTGGGGGGGGGTGTTTTCGCAGAGAATAGGAAATTTGCCATGAACTCTGAGACCACCCAGTGGGGAAGGAGAGGAGGAGCAATTCCCTTTATCCCCCCCCCCCCCCCAGTTTAAGCTTTCCCTCCCATATCCAATTAGGGGGTCACTTTCAACTCAGGGTTTATCACTTGAGAAGGTGAGTTGCTATTTCTGAATCTTAGACTTAAAGAGCAGTTACCTTAGAAAAGTATGTAGAGCCAGAGGACTTGGGGCCCACCATAAGTTGGAAGAGAAAGTAAGCACAATGCTGGTCCCTGGCAGTCAAATACTGTTTTGTTGATGTGTGCAAAATATGACTAAAAAGACCTTGTGTATTCAAAGAAGACCCTGTCACCATGCCTATAGGATTTGTAGATTTCTGTGATCCATTCTCTACCCCAGAGTGCACAGATCATTGATTCAAATGTTACTACAGGACTGCTTCTGTAAGGGAAAGATTTTGCATGACACATTTTGATTGGTGCTAGGAAACTAGGCAAATCTGCCCTTAAGAATCCTGCAGGTTGACAAATGGTACCTTTCCAACACAAAATAACACCACACAGAGGCCTCAACGGGCCCTCTGTGTGACTTCTACTGCATCTTTTACAGTAGCTACTCAAGTGAAGTGGTAATTTGGTCAGGGAAAATAGTTTGCCATAATTCAGCTCTAACCGCCCCATTTTGGAGGTCTCATATTTTCTTTCTTTCTTTTTATTAATAACGATGGAGTCAGTCATTTGCACAACACTCTTCTTTTAATGACATTTGTTCAAAGGAGTCACCTAGACAGACTGCTTGTCCTTGCCCACTAGAAAAGCTCTTGGAAACACCATTTACAGGCTCTCAAGCCAGCTGCCCAGGCGAAAGCTCTGGCTCTTTACACTTCGTTTACACTCAAGTGCAGGGCCATTTCTTCCAAAGTTTCTGATGTGTTCTTTTCCTGGAGAGTGTCAGATTGGAATCATGACAAATGGTTGTTGACACCTTCCTTAACTCCCGATTGGAATTATGTTTGTGAATCATAATTTAGTTAGAGGGAGCCGTAACAAAAACTTCATGTTTTGGTTTTGATCTTGAGACTGTAGATAATTTAGGAAAACCCAAAATGCATATGCTTAAGCCATGACAATATGTCTAACCCTCAGCTAGTGTAATTATAGGGTACATTTCATTTATTACAGGTGACTGGTCCTCTATCATAGCATTATACTATTAATGATATAATCACTACCAATATTAAGCATCTCACTGACATCATTTCAGCTAATACATTTATACGCAGAAACCTAAAGAAAATGGTTCACACTTCACGAGGAGTGCCTTTAAAAATAAATACAAGTTTATTGAAGCCCCCCAAATACAGGTTAATTACGGACAACCACAAACACAGCACTGAATATATGCTTATGATCTAACATGGAAAGCTCTTAGGCTATCATATCCACTGAATCTTTCAAGTTTTGAAAGACCATAGCCGAACTATACATGAGATGCCAAGCCAACAAAATCTATCTTTTTTATGTTACAGTTAAATTTTTTACACTTTGCTGAAGATCACAAGGTGAGCAGGTGTTGAAGAAACATTTCAGGTGGTAAAAAGCAGAATTATATCTTATTTCCAAAAAGCAGTGTAATCCACTGCCTTAATACCCAGATTTTCCCCTAGATTTAAATCCTGGTTATCTAAACTGCATTCATTTCCCCCTTGTTTAAGAAAAGCTGCATTCCTTATCTCTAGACAATAGCCATAAACGGTAGACTAATTTTTAGATTCTATTATATTAGTGGGGTTCATTTGTTGCTCGGAGTTTTCGGAATGCAAATAGACCTGACAAAGCAGTGTCTCCATTACGGGGATGACATTAAATATGCCTTCCAAGAGATTGTACCGCATCCTCTGGTTCCTCTTCCTAATGAGTCACTCACAGGCAGCTCTGAAGCAGCAATAAATCACCGCTGTATTGAAGTGAATCGTGATCATAATTAAGCACATCCGAAACAACCATGCTATGAATTCTGGAAAGTCTATCTTGATTTCTTTATACCTTTTGGGGGCCATACTAGCTTTATCCTGAGGATAAAAATAGTTGTCACTAAATCTTTCATAGTATCATCATGAAAAATGGTGGCTAGGTTGATGTGCAACGTATTCGTGGGTGGTCTGATAGTTCACATAATGTTGTTTCAATATCGAATTTTATCCCATGCCTTTATCGCTTACCTATGACATCTGAACTGACTCATAGGTTATATGATAGTCTGAAATATGGTGTGACTGAGAGACTGAATGCACTCTGCTTTATTCAATTACTTAATAAGTTCTTAGGAGCTTAACAGAATATCCACTCATAATAGGACTTCCAATTACAGGGAAGATCTGGTTCTCCTAAAGAAACAGTCATCCCACTAAACTGGCACACAAATGCTTTTAACTGCTAATCAATGTGTAAATCCTCCAGTGGAATGCTGGAGAGCGCAGAATCTGTAACATCAAGCAAAAACACCAGGAATAATAGAACAGACTGGGTGTTGATGTTCCTCACGTGGTCCCAAACACCAGGCTTCATTTCTCCCATTAATTTTGAATAAAGTAAAGTACTATCTCCACAGTAGAGTATAGTGCTGCGTTGGTTTTTGTTTGTTTGTTTGTTTTTGTTTTTGTTTTTGTTTTGGTCACCCAAGACAATGGGCCATGAACATCTATTTGTGACAGGTGATCTCCTGCAACCACTATTTCTGTCTTTGGAAAGTCAAAATTGATTTTCTTCCACTTGTCACACTAAAATCTCAACTCCGTCCTTTCTGTTCTGCTCTCAAAGGAGTTCAGCGGTATCTGGATCAAAGGATTAGGGAACCACAGCTTTAAGGGAAGCAAGTGGCATGAAAAGATGGTGGAGGCAGTCCTGGGTATTTTATGTAAGCAATCTATTTCAGCTTCAAAGGAGCCACTGGCTAAGTGGGCGAACAACATGTAAAGTGCTCACTTGACTTAAGTTTTTTTTTTTTTTTTTTTAAATAGTTGAGATAAAGAGAGCCTCCAATCGCTGACCTTTTATTATTAGCCAGAGTCCCGAGAACAAGAGAGACCCTGGCAGAGGTGGCTCCTGGCCACCCGCAGAGCCTCCAGGCCTCTCTAGCTGGGGCTCAGTTTTTGCAGCTGCCCCCAATCCTCTTCAAGTACCTTGTTCCACTCTGGGGCTGATGCTCTGGGTATCTGATTTCTGTCTCTGGAAACAGTGCAGAAGGTAAGTGCTGAGAGGTCGGACACTAAGCGCCCAGGGGCATGTCTCTGCATGTTCCCTGGAGCCAGGCACAGCCCAGGCTTAGCTGCGGCTTTGCTTGAGGAAAAAAAAAAGCAAACCTTTTTATAAAACTCCATGAAAGAGATAAGGGAATCCCCGTGCGTTCGTTTAGTTTTGCTCCTCTATGTCTGAAAGTAGAGAAGAGAATAAATACCGAATTCTATTTCTTCCCAACCGTTAAGAGATGTCCGTGAGCTTTGGATAACCGAATCTTTTCACTAATTGGCGAAACATTATACTTTTAATGCTGCTGCAGTGTGTTTTACATACATAGGTTTTATGATACAGGCTGTACATACTGTTACTCATGACCCCAGAAACCTGCCAACAACTGGCCCGTCTTCCTTCGAGAATGAAGGGAATCCGTCCGGAGTCACGTGGTCCGTAAACGATCAATTTCCCACACCGAAAGGCAAAACAACTAAATGGACTAAATACAAAATAAACTTTCTTTGGTAAGTCAGACAGCAATTCTGTCCTTTTGATGACATTCAATTTTCAGCATCACCCCCTGATAGGAATTCTAGCCACGCCCCCATGAGCGCACATGCGCTGTTGAGACATTTAGTCATCTCTGGGGCTGCTGGTCCTATGTAATCCAGCCTATGTAATTTGAGCACTGCGTGGTCATGTAATCTATGTGCATGCGTGGCATAGCTACATGGGCCTATATGTGTATGTGCAGGGGGAGACCACAAAAGGCAGATCCCATGTACCCTCCTCCTCTTCTCCCCTACATGTCTTCCCAATAGGCCTAGCACATCCTTTCCTGTCCCTCCTCTTTCCTAATAAACTCTTTTTTTTGGGGGGGGGGGAGAGCTGAGGATCGAACCCAGGGCCTTGCGCTCTACCACTGAGCTAAATCCCCAACCCCGCTAATAGACTCTTATAGTAGGTTTTGTTGTGCCTGGTGACTGTCTCTTACAGGGTAAACATGGCCGCATAAAACTAAAACCCCCACCCCCCAAAATAGTCATGTTTCTGCATGTAAGGATTCTGTGTCTTTCTATAAATTAATAAGCTAAACTATTTGATCAGTAGTTTTTAATAGATGGTCATAATTTGATTTCTGAATAATCTATCAGGTCGCAAATAATTGACACTGGGAGTTTATTTCTGTAATCAGATCAATTTTCTTTTCAATTTCATTCTCATATATTTCAGATTACACCCTAATTTTGAATGTAACTCTGTATATAATTAAACAATGTCAAATAGGAAAGGGAGTCACTGCATAAATATAAGACATGCTGCAGTGGTTAATATTTAATTACCACATAATTAATCATAGAACTCCATCTGAATCTAATTTATTGGTGTCCCCCTCCACAACCTTATCTTTGATTCCTACCAGAAAAAAAAAATAGACAAAAAGATATAAAACAACCCACGAAATGTATTTATTCTTCTTCCTAACAGGAGTCACAACTTTCATTCATGGGGGTCAAAGAGTTTTATTAATACCCTCCTTGCTCTTAAAAAGAGTCATGGCTCTTGACCTCATGCCCCGATAGAGAAACAAACTTAAAGAGTCACGAGGCTCCTGGACCACCTCTGCTGGGGATGAGGTTACAATCCAGGACAGAGACTGAGGGATGGTGACATCAGGACACGTGGTGACGGCTTTATCCTGAGCCACTACTTACTAGAGGTCACCTTACAGAGGACAGGGTGGCATAAGGACGAACGGGGAGTGACTGGGCTCCAGTGGTCACGGAGAGTTAAACAAGTGAGCAACTCTAAAGAGCCAGAGGAGATATTCATGGGGGAAGAAGTCAACACATTCCTTCTTGCCCTGGAGAGTCCTCTCCTAGGACCCACACTCTTTGGAAGGGAGGTAGCTAGACTAAGGAAGGTTACAAACAAAATCTCACACAGAAAGAGCCTGGACTCTAAGAATAGACCAGGGCCCATGTGAGAAAACCTGGGTGAGAGAACACAATAGAGTCGTGATCAAGGAGAAAGAGGTTTAAATAGAAGCCCAGTCACCAAGTAGGTCATTGAGAGCCATAGTTGATATCAAAGCTCCAGGCACAAAGCTTTGTGAGAAGATGGTCAGATCAATGACACATAAGACGGAATTAGAAAGAAACGAAGACAGTAAGATTGATTTAAACAATTATGCCCAGAGCCAGCAAGATGGCTCAGTGGGTAAAGGCATTGCCAATAAGCCTGAAGATACAAGTTTGATTCCCGGGACCCACATGGTGGAAGGAGGGAACTGACTCACAAAGTTGTCTTCTGACCCCCATATGTGTGCCATGACATGTATATCATCGACCTCAAATAAATAAATGCATTTTTAACTTTCTATTTATTCCTTGTGTCTTTCATGTCCTACACCTTGATCCCATTCATTTCTCATCTCTGCGTATCTGCCCTCTGCCCTTGCAGCCCCCTGCCCCTTGATAAAATTTAAGAGAAAAAAGGAAAGAAAAATAAAGGGGGAAAAATCTCATCATGGAAGTTATAGTGTGACACAGTGAGTCACACAGTATACCCTTTATCCATATATCTTTACTTGCAAGTGTTCATGGCAAAGAGTCTTCTGCTATACTATCGATGCGGGGCCCTCGCTGGAACTCCCCTTGGTTTTTCTGCAGCTGCCTTGTACTGTGGAGATTCTGCAGCATTGGGTTTACAAGGACTGGTCCCTTCACATGCTCTAGCAGACCATAGATGGGATGGATGTTGGGGTGGGCCAACCCATAAACCTGGTTCTAGGATGGGGTAGTTGGTCAACCCATCTGCTCTTCCTTGTCCTTACCTCCAGGTTGAGCTCATGCATTGCCCTGGCAAGTTCATCCCTTGCAGGGATGAGCAGGGGGCAGGGCCAGCTCTCCTCCCCTCTAAACGTAATATCTAAAAAAATATTAATACTATGCCTCAATTCACAAAATTTCAGAAATTAGATGAACTCTAGTAAACATATAAGATAAATATAATTATAATATTTAATGATGTGATCAATCTAAAATAAATGGGCTAAAAGGTTTGAAGAATTCAGACACTGGAGAAGTGTGATAAAGAGTAATAAATCCAAATTGAGGGACTCAGAGATGAGAAAATGGGAAAGCAACTGATTAAAATGAATTAGGAAGAGAAGCATATTGTGAGGGGAATTTTCTTTTCTATTTTGATTTGATGAATTAAAGATAAGCACTTAGAATCCATGCAAATGCTTTAGCAATCCAGACCATTTTGAAGCTTTTCCAGAGAATGCGAGGCAGAGGCTACAGTGTAAATGTAGCTGTCAATCCAAACGGATGTGACAACACAGGAAAGTCTATGGGGGATGTAGGGATGTAGGGATGGAGCAGTGGAGAGGTGAGGGTAGGAGGAAGCAGGGACTCTGTGGACAACAGCTACAGAAAAACCTCTCTCTCTCTCTCTCTCTCTCTCTCTCTCTCTCTCTCTCTCTCTCTGTGTGTGTGTGTGTGTGTGTGTGTGTGTGTGTGTGTGTAACAATCTCCAGGAATATTGAGAAGTGTTGAGTGAGATATGGATTATGGATTATGGCTTAGTTAATTCAGTCATACCTGCTCATCAGTGACATCATTTCCTCATTATCAACAGACAGAAAGGGATCAATCAGGTCTTGAGTCTCACAGTCTTTGGAGATACCCCTCACCATACATACCCATGGGCCGCTGTCTGCATTGTCCTCTTCTGTTCCCCCATATCTCAAAGACTACTAGACACTTGCTCTCGCCCAATACAAGGTCCCACTCACTTAGTGTCTTTTCAAGCTAGTCCATACATCGCCCACATGGAAACACTAACCAGCAAGCAAGCAGCAGGCCTGAAGAAGTCGCCCCTGCGGCTGGCTGGGTCATGAATCTTTGAAGGACCTCCCTCATGTATGCTACGAGGGAATTAGCAAAGGGTAAGGTTTGGGAGTTGTGTCACCACAAATGTCAAGTGACAAGCAGAGGTTTCAGATGACTATGACTAGAGCAGCAAGGCAAGAGAGACGGCGAGATGCTTGAGTGCAGTGTGATGCAGTGATGACGGCAGGAAGGATGACCTATGGCTTTGAACAGCGGGGGTGGCTGGGAAGCACCCAGGTTTGAACAGTGATGGATGGCAGCTGAGATATAGGACGGTAAAATCACATGTGTTTAAAAGGGAGAGAGAACTGGGCCGTGGGAAGTCTGAGGGTGAAAAGCCCGGGTAAGAATGGATTCTCTACAGACACTCTGTCTACTAACCCAAGGTTACATAAGAACAGGGGCTCCATCAACAGAGCTTGAGAAGCTCCAGCAAGGCCGTGGCATCTGTGGATGTAATAAGCCACCTTGGTGACATGTACTCAGATGCCGACAGGACCCTAAGTTAAGAAGAGTCACTTACAAGAAGGGCATATTACAGTCCTATGGGCCAAATCCAGCCTACTCCAATTTCTGCACAGCCTTTTAGTGAAAAATGGTTTTGATTATTCATATTACAGTGACTTTCTCAACAGGGAATACTAACTTTGAACTCCAATTAAGCCAAGAATGCCAATCACCCACATCCATTTTTCTCACTAATAGACTTGAATTACCAAAAAAAAAAAAAAAAAAAAAAATCCCTCCTTTATTATTTATCTTTCAAGATTTTAAAATATTGTGGAAATGGTTTTCTCTGGTTACTTCAGCACTTTCAGCTGGTCACTTGGCACACAAAGCCTAAAATACTGACCAACAGTCGGCTGACACCTGCCCTATGGCCCAACTGAGAAGTGACCGATTCTCTAAGACCAGAGGAACATCAGCAGATGTGCAGTAAATGGTCCCTGAGCAAAAGCATAGAAAAAAAAAGCATGTTGAGAGACATTCAGAGACTTGTCCACAACTTTCTAATAGTGAGGCAAGATATTTTCCTAGTCACCAAGATTTAACAGGAGAAACCATTTATAAATAACAAAATTACATTATGAAAAACAAAGGCTGTTTATGGACAAAGGCACACAGGACACACATTGGACATCTACCATTTAAACAGCTCACATATTTGCATAAACAGTACCTGTCCTGCCAGATACAGATGCATAAGCCTGTGGTATCCACGTCTTAGGGAGCCAAAGAAGGAGGATGGCATGGCCCAGGTTAGTTCAAACAATTTCATGAGATCTTTTCTCAAAATAAAAAATAAAAACAGGCTTGGGGACACCATTCACTGGTTAGAGAAGATGCTTGGCATGTGGGAGGACCTAGGTTTGGTCCTCAACAACACACACACACACACACACACACACACACACACACACACACCATACACACACACACCCCTCTCTACTAACAAAGGAAAGGCCAGCTTGTTTTTGCAACTCTTAAAGATTTAGAATTTAATGTTCACATGTATTTATTTATTTAGTGTGGTGGGGAGGTGTGTGTGGGTGCATGCACTCCAGGACTCTGTGGGGAGGTCAGAGATTAACCTTCAGAAGTTGACTCTCTGCTTCTCTGTTTCAACAATGGGGACCTCAGGGATCAAACACATGTTGTCAGGCTTGGCACCAAACACCTTCAACTGCTGAGCCCTCTCAATGGCCTCAACACTTTTTCTTTTTGTTTGTTTGTCTTTTCCTGTAATTTTTTTCCCTCTGTGTAATAACTCTCACTGTCCCGGAACTCACTCTGTAGACTAGGCTAGCCTTGAACTCATAGAGATCTGCCTGCCTCTGCCTTCTGAGTGCTGGTATCAAAGACCCAGCCCAACACTTACATTTTTAAGGTATATCAAACTGACTGTAATGTTTTGGGGAGACATGTTCCTTCAAGGATTCTCTTTCAAGTCACAGCAGAGTCAGCATTTTTGATCAGATGAAATATCCGACAATGCTGACGAGCAACCACTTAAGTTGCTGGAGAGGTATTTTAAGCACAGCCATGATGCCAAAAGGAGGTGCCGAAGTCAAAGCTTTGGACCAGGACACAGTGCATTACAAAAGATGAAATTTTAAAGGGATGTCAATAATCAATTCCTGGTTTTGGCTCCTTAAAAAGAAAACCAGCATATTTTGTGGCCCTAATATTGATATACATAACGTGCTTTTGGACTACCTCTTCCCAAGCTTTATCATACTGGGAAATTTTTCAGATGCCTCCAAGCTGCTTTTGATTAGAAAGCACAAAAGACCCTTGTAGTTATACTGACGTACCCCCAGTGATGTGTAAGTTACTTACACAGCAGCTTTGGTTTGTGGCGGGTACTTCCAAGAAAAGCAAGGACCATCAACAATCACTTAGCAGCCCCTGGACCACTTCACATATCTTCTTGTACTGGTTGGAAGGAATGCTCACTGTGAGCAGAGAGAGCAAATGTGGGAATACTATTCCCATAAAGCCTTTACATCCCCCCCCTCAATGAAGTAAATAACTTAATTTGTAAGTATAAAAAGCCCCAGTTAGTTATAAAATATGACATAGCAAATGAACCCAGAGCCGCTTAAATAAGCACATTGCATTTTTTTTTCCCAAGCAGGCTGAACTAGGAAAGGCAATGAGCATTCTCCCCCTCAAAGATAATCACTTTTATTGTCAGGTCAAAGATTCAGATTCCACACAGCAACCTCTGACTAAAGAACAGCATAGTCCTTTCAGGTCAGGAGGTCCAATATGCAGCCCCCTCCGAAGCCCAGAATAATAGTCCTAAAATAACAAGCAAACATGGAGTTTTCTTAATTTGCCCTGTTGGGTTCCTGTAATAAGTACTTAACAACTGTGGGCTCTGAGCAGCCCAGCAGACATCAACAAGACCATTTGCCAGATGATTTAGCAAACAAATTTCCGAGAGTCTCACATTTATGTGGAGTGCACAACATAGGAAAACATGCAGGGACTTTCGAGATAATAACTGCAGAGAGGAATAGCATACGTTTAAAAAGAGCCGGAGAGACCAAGAATTTGAATGTCTAGCAATCTCAGGCAGATATGCCAAATTCTCCTTCTAGGAAGAGGTTCTCCAAAGGAATACTTTGCAGTTGCTACTCATTTTTCATTCCTCAGGAAAATTACGTGAAATTGATTTACTGGAAAGGGACAAGAAGTCTGGAATGGACCTGGGGAAGGAAGAAATGAGCAGAAACCACCACATGCACGAGCAGCAACAACTGACATTCGGCACGTGCAGAACGTGACTGGTTCTCAGTCAGTATCTGCTGAACGAATGAATCCCCATGTCTAGGACTTGTAGCGAGGACAGGCATCCCCATAAAATGTGCTCAGTAAATAGCAATGGGATGAGGCATTCAGAAAGAATCATTCTTGCTGTCAGGATTTCAAGGCTTGGATGACAGTTCAGGAAGAAGAAGACATTTTCTGGGACCATGCAAGAACACTTCCTGGCTACATCTCTCACAGAGCTGGGTGGTAATACGAGTTTTTGTGGTGCTTCAAAGTGGGCAGAATCAGGGTGGTGGCACTCGCCATTTAAGGGTCTGAGCTCACTCCAGGCTCTATGAGCAGAGCAATCATCACTCAAAAGGAAAATAAAACCTACGGTAGAGTAGGCTCGGTCCTCAGCCCTCCTCACAGTTCTGGGCATCAGAGCCCAGGAAACCATTTTGAAGCAGGAAGGTAATGAATCCCATCACTTGATGTTTGTGTGAAATTGTATTCTGTTTTCTGAGGCAATGTACTTTTTGGGCATTCATGCAGACATTTAAAAAAATAGAAACAATCATTATTTTTTACTAGTCCATGTGTTAGTTTAGCCAATTTTTTCCCCATGTTGGACTCCTTATCCAATGAGTTCTCTAAATTAATGAGTTTCTTTGAAACCTTTTGGGTAGCTTCACAGAAAAAAAAATAAAGGACCCAATGGTTGCAGAGAGGCAGTCCACGTTTCAAATGTAAAGTGTGACTTCTCACTGTTAATTGTCAGTTCATTTGGCTTTTCCATGTTCTGCCAAATGCACTTGAACTTGATTCAAGTGTCCAAGGGCAGCTTCCTCTTATGATCTGAGTTGAGCAGCCATGTCCGTACCACAGAGATTCTCCAGGCTTCTAAGACACAGATTCACACCTGGGAATGGCTGTAGTCAAGTGTGAGGAGGAGAATTTACAAATGTATAAATGCACACATAAATAAGACTGCTCTTGGAGTCGTCGACTTGCAAATGATGTGCCAAGGGCGCAATGAACGAAGCTGAGGCTCCAGAGCAAGCTTGGTTGCCAGATGTAGCATGGTGATTTGGGGGAGCCCAGGGGAGTCCCCATGAGGAGAATGGCTGGGTGTAAATCAGTCAGAGAAATGCTCTGCTGCACCCAGAGACCCAAAGGAAATATATCCATGGTAAATGGAGAAGAGGGTGCTCAGGCCTGGGACCAGCCTTGCTGAGAGAGGGGCTCAGAAAACGCACCTGGGAGAGGTACACCAGGAGAGGATGCTGGGAGCCAGGTAAAGACTTTCATGAGTAGTAACGGGCACAACTGAGGTTAGCACATTTGATTATTACTTAAAAGCAAGGAAGCCTTTCGTAGACATGAACTATTTCAGTTACAAGAAAGAGCCAAACTCACAAAAAGGAAGAAACAGTTGCAAAATGTCAGTGGTCTGGAAGTAAGTTTGAGCAGACGGGTTTGGAAGAGGTTTTATGTGTTTTGTTTGTTGGGTTTCTTTCTGTGAAAGAGTCTCCTGTAGCCAAGGCTATCCTCAAACACCTTACACAGTCAAGGATAAACTGGAACTTCTCCTTCTGTCCACCCTCTGAATGCTGGGATTACAGATCCCTGTGATCATGCCCAGTCAACACAGTGCTGGGCTGGGGATATCAACCGAGGTCTCTTGCATAATACTCTACAACTGAGCTTCGTCTCCAGTCTTCCCATTTGCTTTGTTTTAAGCCAAGGCCAATGTCTGCTTTTAGAGTTAGAGGCTTTTTTTTAGAGTTAGTAGGAATTAAATTATCCAATAAGCATTAGAGAATTATTTGCAAGCTACATTTTACTTTAGATGGGTTCCTTTAAATTCGGAAGAGCTAAGGAGAATGAGCACGCATGCAAACCTGCTGGGACCATGAATCAGCTGGTCGACAGTGGTTGAAAAAGAAAAGCCACAGTGCTTTCTGGGAAATGGGAAACAATACAAATTCACTTGTCTTGGGTAGAGTAATTTTTAAAAGCAATCTCTAATTGCAACCTAAATATGCATTCATATATGTTTGCTTCCAGAAATATTAAAGGTATAACTTTAATTGACCCTAGAGATCTGCTTTATTTTGCTTTTAATTCTTTAAAGCTGTGTTTTATTGTTAATGTTGCTATTTTTATTTTGCTTTTTTGAGACAGTGTTATATGTAGCCTAGAACTCATCATGACTCCAAGGCTGTCCTCAAACTCAAGATCCTTCTGCCTCAGCCTCCAGAGTGCTTAAGTTACAGGCTTGTGCCACCACACCCAGCTTATTATTATTTCCAATGAAACTGATGCAATTGGATTGTATAAGGATGATAGAGATTTTTAGGAGAATGAAATTGCAGTATAATATTCTCTTATTAAAATGATGACTAAGAGCCAGGCGGTGGTGTTATACACCTTTAATCCCAGCATTTGGGAGGCAGAGCCAGGAGGATCTCTGTGAGTTCGAGGCCAGCCTGGTCTACAAAGCAAGATCCAGGATAGGCACCAAAACTACACAGAAAAACCCTGTCTCGAAAAACCAAAACAAAACACATGACAACTAAGAAAGCACAAACTACAACTGGAAAGACTATCCTGTGCATACTATATTGAGTTATTGTGAAGAACGACTTCTGTTATAATGAATAACCTGAGCTCAGAAGATAGGGTACTGAAGGCCACAGGTGAATGTATACACGGTGTTCAATAACATTTACAAGGAAATTCAGTGTGATCACTTATTTATTGTTACTATATTTTAAAGTTGTTTGTTTTGGATTAATTAATCCTTCCGAAGAAAAGTGGTGGTTTACAAGATTGTAAATAAATGTTTTCACCTTGCTCCCCACCACACTTAATGGCTTCACAAATTTTGAAGCTATTTTCTTTTTATGAGCCTACACATAGAGCCTCTCAAGCCAACACAGTAAGTATTAATCTCTATCAGATTCATGACCACCTTCATCCTCCTTCCTGATGTCATGGATTCCTTTATTTGTGTGTGTGATCATGAGGCTTAGACTCTCATCAGAACCTGGGATTCCTCTCTTTCTATGGTCCACTCCACCTGAGCAATTACCCGAGCCCCATAGGTTTTTCTGGCGTTGGTATCTCTCCCTTCCATCCAATAGGTACAGGCGCAGAACACTTAGAACGCCTACCTTTGAGACCCTCATCTCCAGAACTCCCCTTCTTAAAACGGATTCCTGTTCTGTTGCTCTAAGGGACCCCTGAAGCAGAGGCAATATGACCGTCCCTGTGCTGGGATACACTGCCTCACATTTGTTTCCAACCTACAAGCCTTTTTCTCTACGCAATGCTCCCCTCTCGCTAGCAATACCTCTAGACCTCTAGAGCACCCTCCTGCGCCTTAACCCTTGGAGCTTCTTGGGTCTTCCTTTTGAATAAGTATCTTTGTCTGACCTCAGCTGCCCCCCATCCCATGCCCACGCCCACCCACCGAATGTTGACCCTCCTCTCCCAGATGCTGTTTTGTCAAACAGTATCCATCAAGCCCACGTCTTTCAGAAACGTCTATCTTAATTGAAAATGCGTCTGTTTTTATCAACACAAGCACTGAGATAGCTTAATCCAGCTCTGTTGTTATCGGTGGTTTGCTTTCCTTAGGTAGCAGAGACACTTTCTATGCACCCCCCTCCCCAAAAGGAGTAAAAGGTTGAAATAAATGTAGATTTAAGAATGAGGTGCCAAAATGCCCTTAAACAGGAGAGCTTTGCAGTTTACCTTTTCTAAAGTACTCGGCCCCTTAAATCTGTGGTTTATTTCTTCTGTAACTATAAAAAGAACTCTAGCTTCTAGACTTTTCCCCTCCGCCTGGTTCTGTTTGTATGGACTGCTCATCCCACAGCCATCAACAGCACTATGTGAATTCGGGATCCTGGGAGAAACAGTCTGCATTTTTTAACCATTCTCTATCGGTCTGCCTGTACGCTCCTAATCTTCCATGCCAGGAGTCAATCTTCTATAGTCTGTGTTCTTCCTCCTAGGCTGAGCGGAGAGTACCAAAAAAGGAGCATCCTTTTGTGAAGAGTAACTTAGCCAAGGGCACTCTGCTCCATCTTTATGATGAAATACATATTTCCCATTAAAAGGCAAATCTGTCATTTTAAAAGGTTGAATTGAATGTACTTTAAAAATAATTCCAGCTGGTTAAATTGAGAGCATTGAAAAAAAAAAATGCTCAGTGAGAACGTTCTCTTGGTCTGTAGTATTTTCATTTTCCTGAAGTGTGAATTGGATATATTTTCTTTTACCTTAAGCCCTTTATTCACAGTGTCTGACTCTAAGTAACTAGAATAAGTTTTAAAGATGAATCTGGTTCAATAATGCAACTTCTAATACTCCACATTTCTATTGTACAGTTATTTTTAGCCAAAAAACGGCCCATTTGAACTGATTCCTTTTCTATAACTATGCAAGAAATATTGGAATTTCTTTAGTCCTCTGTACTTCAAAAATCATCTGTAGACCTTTAACAGCTCTGTCTGTGAAAGCACTATTTCTTTAATACAATTTCAAAATAAATTAAAGAAATAAATGACAGCCTGGTAAAATAAGAGCAAAGTATATGTTAAAATATGAAATGACGTTTTTTAAAATCCGCTTAGGTTTATATTTTATACATACATTCAATTTAAAATACTTATATAAATTTAAGATATATATAAACAACTGTGTATATGTATGTATGTATATATATATATCAATATATATGGCACAAAATATATATTTTTAATTGAAATATATTTGGATAAATTTTAAGAATATACATCCAGTGACTTAAGATCTGACCTGGGGTTTTACATTTATGATAAATTTGGAGGATGGATGTTTTCCAATAAGCTAAACAGGAATACAAACTCATTCTCCGCCATTTGAGTGAAGCTCCTTTATCCATTGCCTATGCAGGTTCAGTTTTTCACCAACAATCTTTCCTCCTCTTGGTATTGAGAAATGGAATAAAGGTTTCTAAATGTATTGTCTCCATCACTGACCTTCACTCATGACACTGGTACTTCCTAGGTTATGATGACATTTCCAGTAGCATACTCAGCTACACCTCAAGCACCTTCTAAACGTTACTCAAGACTATCTAAACATTACTCATTTTCTTTTTAGTCCAAAACTTACTAGCATACACTCTCTTCTGGTTTACAGAATGAGAAAAAGTGGGTTACAGCAGGGGATTAGCTGACTTTACATGCTAAGAATTCCACTGTGGTGTGTGTGTGGGGGGGGGGGGGCATACACACCTGTGTGTGTGGAGACCAAAGGAGGATGTTGGATGTCCTCTTGGCCACTCTATGATTCCCTTGAGCAAAGGTCTCTAACTGAACCTGGAGCTAAGCACACAGCCAGCAAGTCCTGGTAAGCCTCCTGTCTCCACTCCCTCTCCCTCAGCCAATGCTGGGTTAAAGGGACATGCCACTGTGACGCCCTCCTCCCCCGCCCCCTGCCCCCCACCCCCCTCCTGCTGGCTTCTTCATGAGTTGCAGAGACTTAACCGCATGTCTTCATGCTTGTGCAGCAAGTGTTCTCATTGGCTGAGCTGTCTCCTCAGGGCCCCAAGAGCTTTTGGTGGTTTTGCCCTGCCTGGAGAAACGACGGCTTCAGTGTTGTTTTGGTGTTTGTTTTCTCCTATCGACGACTTCCTTTCTTAGCTTCCATTTGTACTTGGGTTTCACATCTGTCTCAGACATTTCTCACAGATTGAAAGTTTGCCACTGCTTTCCCTCCCTCTCTCTGTCTATCCCCGACTGGGTCTCCAGTCTCCAGGAAGCCTGACCCAGAGATGGATGATATCCGACACCCAACATCATGCCAACAAGACCAAAGCAACCCACTTCTTGCTTCTAATGCCCCCCGCCCATTCCCACCACCATGGACCAAGCCTGACATCTTCATCCTAAGTGCTTCGCACCCGAAATCCATCTACATTGTGACATCTTTGTAAGGCAGGAGGCTATCAGCCAGTGTCCCCAGATGCAACCAATACCTGAAAGACTTTGGGAGGATACTCAAGTCAACCCAGAGCCCCACAGCTGGCCTTTCCTGCTCTGATGCACCACCTACGTGGATGCCTCTACCTCACTGTGTTGAATTCACATATTAGCTCCCCTTCTCCCCCATTGAAGTACTGAAGAGATGTATTTCCCTCAGGGTTACCTGACTAAAGCAGAACTCACTACAGTGTTTGGGGATAATCATCTACACCATCTGTGCAGGGAAGGGAGTTTACTAATGCGGGCGAGTCTCCGGTGGATAGAAAGCAGAGAGGTGTTGTGAAACAGGGAAGCATCCTGGGGTTAGAAGCCTGCTCCCAAACTTCCTACTGGTTCTTCATCTTCTTGCAGAATGGGAGATCAGAGCTCACAAAGTACCACTGCACTTTTGAGATTATTCGAAGCCCTGTGGAAAGGACACTCTGCATTATGTACGACTGGGTTGCTGCTCTAAATCTGTTAGACTAAATAATTAAGCTGAAGTTATTGTCACTATGTAAACCATTTATATGCAAAAGATACTTGCTCCTACACCATGGTACCCATTCCCGGCCCTTCACAGAGCTTTTCCTTTTGTATTATTGGATCACAGCTTGTTATTTCCCTATGCAATAGCATGGTGGGATAATTATTTATTGAGTATTTATTAAGTAATTAAGGCAGTGGTTTGGAAACTTTTCTTTATCTTCTGAATAATGTCCTCTGTGGTAAATGAACTCGTGGGGAGGGATAGAGCAGAACAGATTTTGTTAAAATGGGAGTACAGATCTCAGAATGTAACAGAATGTCTCCAATTCCAGAACCCTGCACCCTGCATGGGCAGGGTGAATCATGGCCCAGTTTTCAACCCACTGCTTAGAGATAATATACTCAATAGAAAGAATATTAATGCTTACTACTAAGCCAGGTGTGAACAATTTACTTAGCAAAATCAAGCGAGCCAATAATAAACAATGGATGTCCAACTCACCGAACCCAAACCCTTAAAAGATTTCTGAAGAAACACAGTAACAACGTTTACCATTAGAATAGGAAGAAAATTCTCAGATAAAATAATAGCAGTCCGAACCAGAAAATGGCTACAAGGACTTTGCATCTTAATATACTGTTGGTAAATGCCATGGCTTTCCTAAGAAGGAAGACAGCAGGAGAGGGGCTAGAGAGGGTGACAAATGGACAGTTAGGGGTCTCAAGTATGAGGCTCCTTTACCCCTGGAAAGATGATACGTGACATTCCATGAGCAGAGAAGAGGGACAGTTATAGCCCAGAACCAGTGTATTTAGCTTGAAAGGAATGATGGGCTTTCCTGCATGTGTTTTGGCTATTGTCCTGTCAGCCTGACATGGGCTACAGTCATTTTGGAAGAAGGAACCTCACTTTAAAAAATGCCCCCACTTGACTCTCCTATAGGCAAACCTATGGTGCATTTTCCTAATTTATGGTTGATGTGGAAAGGCCCAGTCCACTGTGGGTGGTGCCACCCTGGGCAGGTGGTCCTGGCTTGTCTAAGAAAGCAGGCTGAGCAAGCCACAGAGAGCAAGCCGATAGATCAGCAGCACTGGTTCATGACCTCTGCATCAGCTCCTGGCCTGAGTTCCTTCAATGACAGACCGTGACTTGAGAGTTGTAAGTTAGAACAAACCTGTGCCTTCCCAAGTTGCTTTTGGCCTCGGTTGTTTTTATCACAGCACTAAAAGCACACTAGGACAGTGCAGCAATGCCGATCCAACAAGGAGCAAGCGTTTTAAAGGTGCCATGGTACGATCCTCTCATATGTATGAGAAATGACGCTGGGAGAGGGAGGCGGGGGAAGAGAGACAAGTATTCCTAAATGATCACTGTTTTTCTGAAAGATAGATATTACTAGAAGGCTCAACAGAACCACACACAGGTGTGCTGTTCCTTTTCCACCAACAGCCCAAGTCATGCTACTATCCCTGAGGACTCACATTCCACTGGAGTCTTCCAACCAGGTAGTTTGGAGCCAGTGACCACAGACAGAAGGAAAGCCCTAAAATCAAAGACCAAGCACAGAGGCTAATCGGTCTTTGGGAGCTAATTGGTCTTTGGGAGCTAATTGGTCTTTGGGAGCTAATCGGTCTTTGGGACAGGCAATCCCACACTGATTTTTGGGATCCCACATTTCCCAGCTTGTTCTGAACCATCTCATTGTGGGATCTAGCAAGCAGATGATCCTCAGCAACTCTATGCCTGGAGCCTACTGCAGTCCCAGGCAAACCTCTCCTCATGTGGATGGCACAGGAACAAGAGCATGCTTTTCTTAGCACTGTCTTCCAGGGGTAATGCTGAGGACCATCCAAGCAGAGAGATACCAGGGAAAGAGCTCAGGGATGAGAGTTGGCTTTGCAGCACCATCCAAGATAAGTTCTCTTTCTAGGAGAGTCAGTCTTGGCCCCGAAAAGAAGTTGCCAGAAGGGTTATTGATTTCAAAGCTTCAAGCTGCTTGCAGGACTTGAGTTCTAGCCAGGGCCCTGGGGTAGATTTTCAAGGTTAGAGGTTCTGTTTTTTGTTTTTTGTTTTTCTGGGAATATAATGGTGGGCCATGATTTCCCTCATAAGCAGTCATAATTAGAACTTGAAATTAAGTGGGTTAACGTTTATAACAAATGTAAATCTTGTGGTTTTGGCACTGGAATTTCTTTTAAAATTCTTTACACAGCATATTGACAAACTAATTAAGGGTTATGATTAGAAATTAACATTCAGAGAATATTGGTGCTGTACTTACACTACTATTTCAAGAATTTTTAGAAAAATGCCATGTTTAATGTGGCAGATCAATGAAGGAAACTAGAAAAGGCCATATTGAGTGAGTAAGGTAGACCCAGAGAGACAAATGTTGTACGTTCTCTCTCATCGGAGGCCCATAGCTCCCAGTCTTCAGATCTGAGTATACAACCCAGAGTAACTGCAGAAAGCAGGAAAGTTTGGTGCATGGTGGGGGAGGCGCAAAGAGAGGGGGCTGGGAGAGTACAAATGGTCTGAAAGGGAAAAATAGGAAAGACTGGGTTGGGGACCTTTTATTGGAGGAGAGAAAGTGAGGAAAATACAGAAGGAGAAGGAGGAAGTGCGTAAAATAACAAGGATGTGTGAAAAGTCATTACATACAATACATCTAAGTCTATATACACATACATGGTTTAAAATACGTTCTTACATTCACTTTAATGGGGCAGGTTGACCAGTTCTTTCTTTCTGTCCCTCCTCTCTACAAGGCCAGGGATTTAACCCAGAGCCACTTGTAGTAGAGACAAATGCTTTCCCACAGATGACACCCCCAGGGCCAGGTGAGCTACTACCAGTTAGAAGTGAGCAGCACAGTCATATGTGGCAATGAGGAGGAAGGGCACACTTTGTGGGCCCTTCCTTATGAACACAACCCCTCCGAAAGGCCGCAATACATTAAGACAGGCCCACTATAGATTGCTCATCCTGACCCCTTCCAAACCAGGAAATCTAGAACAGACTCCTCTGTGGCTTGCTTGAGTGGAAGGGTTATTAAAGAGGCATTCCGAAGCATAAAAGTTGTGTATGTGTGAGATTGTGCAGTTTTAGTTCACCTCCTTGAGGTAATAATTAGTCTGTAGTGACCCTAACTATTATGTCTGGGTACTCGCATGGTAAAATGAGTCACATCAGAACAAGAACAACAAAAACTTTTAGCAGAAAAAAACAAACAAACAAACAAAAAACAAAACCAGACTCAGTCTAACCTTTAAAGGTCACTCAGGAACTAAAAATCTTTACTTGAATTCATTATGAAATCAATGAAAACTCTGCTTAAGATTCGTGTAATCATAAATAACATAGAAGAAAAATGGAGGAGAAAAAAAAAAAACATTTGCCATAAATCTTTCATAACTTCCGAGAGTTCACGGTTCGCCATCAGGTAGCTATGCCTTCCACACCCGGGTCAGACGATTGTACTACAGCCTAGTATTTAGTCTGAATGCCTGGCACTCTGCCCAAGCTTTTATGAGTTTAAAAAAAAGGCTCACATAATCTGTCTTTTGATATTTTAGTTCGTGCTTTTTTTCCCCCAGTATGTTTGTATCTTTGCCAAGGAACGCATATTGAGTCACGATCCCCCATCTCAACAAGCACTGACGATGAAACTATAGGTAAAATAAAAACAGTTTTGATGAAAGACATTCTTTTTTTTTCCCTCTTCCTTCCAAGATGCACGAAGTTTTCGTTTTCTGAACACAGTCTCGGAATTCCACAAATTCCATCAGTATACATACTCAGGGCCTGCCAATGCCTGTGCATCCGTGTACATTAGCATGAACACCACAGCGGCTCTCAGCAGCGTTCGGGTTAGCTACCAATCAGAAGGACCACTTAACAATTCTGCTCAGAAACAAGGAGGACAAAAGCTGCTTGGATCAAGGGTACCGTTTGATTTGCCTGCACTAATAAGTGCCATAAATTATTTAAGGAACTTCAAAGTCTTGAAACTGGTGAAGTACACCCGGGCAAAAGTAGAATTTGTTTGTTTATTATCAATTATTTACACAGTATGTTTTACAACATCAGATGTGTAGAAAAGGCATAATCCTGAGGAATGGTGTCCAATAAAAAAGTATATTATGCTAATTCTGGGAACGCTTAACAGAGGCCATCAGCTTGTGGAGGCCATTTGGTGTAGTAGGTTATAAATGTTTCAATAACAATCTCAATAATACTGAACTCTAAAACGCATTCTGAAACACACGTATCTATTTATAATATCTGGGAAAGCGAGATGCCAGGCACACACAGTTTCTTGTGTAACTATGATAAAAAAGAATGTAGACTCTCTGATAACACAGTGACCCTGAAACAAAACACCATACTGCCTGTACTAATGAAATATTTCTAACACAACAGATGAATCAAATCCACATTTACCCAAATAGGTCAGCCAAAAAAAAAAAAAAAAAAAAAAAAAACCAACATGCCAATCTTTTTTAATCAAGCCAGCACTTCAAATCTAATGTAGTAATTATAGATGAAAATGTTCCTCAGATTAAGAGTCACACCCCAGGGATGTGTGGAGGGTATGCCAGGACACTATTGTCTTTTAATGTGTCTCTGGTCAAATGTGGTAAACTTCACACTTTTAACCGGTGCTGTTTGTAGTAGATTGAATGAAACAGTTCTACAAAAGAATCAATAAATGTAAAGACTGAGAAGAAATGAGAGAGGCTGGTAGACTTGTACCTATTGTCTGGGGGAATTAGATGTCAGTTTGAGTATTATAACTCTGACAAAGGTTTCCTAGTTTTAATTTACTAGAACATATAATGGGCAAAGGAGAGGCTGGGAAACACAGTCAGGCTGAATACATTATTTAACAAACACTTTAATGAACGTTCTGCACATTTTTATATTCCTGACATAGTCTTGCCATCATTTTTTTTCCAGAACCTTGTTTATCAATGAAACACATTTTTTTCTAAAACAGGTCTCTTCCTAGTTTTCTTAAATTCCAAACCCATGAGGGAATGTTTCATGCCACATAAGACACTCATGAGAACACACAATGCTTACCTTAATGTCATGATGAAAGAAGGGACTGGAAACCTTCTTGCTAAAATTCAATAAGCAAATGAAACATGATAATGATAGGCGGATTAGGTGAGTAATTCCTGGTTCAGTGCATGGGCCTAAATAGAACAAGATTGCACAAGAATTCACATGCGGTCTTTATTTTCCCAGCCACAAAGAGAAGTTTAAGAAAGCTGTGTCCTGGCATACAGAAGAAAGATCCAGGGCCTTTTTATTTATTTGCTTATTTTTTTTACCCAAATCCATAGACTTAACTGTGCTTAACTCACAAAGCAGTTGTTCAGCCCTTATACACATACCAGATGCAATTTAGATAGGCCATATCCCCCACACTTATCTTGGGAGAGGAGAAAACATTCCATTAATCAAAAACTAATGCATAGGTACCCTTGGGAATAAATGGGAACCACAACTGCAAAGTGAGAATTAGTGTTTTCTGTAAAACATGAAAGAATGATATGTCAGGAAACTAGCCTACACATCCAAATAATAATGAACACGTTGCAGGCCCAAAATTGTTTTGATTCTCTGCTGACTGACTTGTGCGGCATGCCAGTTAATAATGAACTTTGCAAGTCAGACTGCAGTAAACAGCCCTGCCTGAAAGACCACAGAGCTAAGACCTGACTCCCAGCTCACAGATTAGTCCATCCCCCACCACCACCCCGCCCCCTCACACATACACACAAACATGTAATCAAGTGTCCAATCCATAAACTAGAAGGGATAGTGGAAGAGCAAAAGATGGGCCTTGTCTTCAAAAGTTCTGCAGTCCAACAGAATATTTTCAAGTACTCTATGGCACAGTTTAAAGAAAAAGCCTTGCTGTAAAAATGCAGAGAACAGTTCTGCATCACAGAGCTACCTGGGTTCCTTCCACTCAACTCTAACATAAACAGTCATACCAACAGCCACAGACAAAATGTAAACAAGTGGGCTTGGTAGTGAGCCAATAAAACTATTTACAGATGCAAAGTTGAATTTCATGTAATGTTCCTCTGCCATCTAACACCATCCTTATAATGTCTTCCATCATCCACTTAAAGGTCTGAGAATCATCCTCTAGCACGCAAGCCATGCAAAAACAGGTGGTGAGTCTGAATTTGACCTGGGTTTGCAGACTCTTCATCTAAGGCAATAATTATGTAATAAATACCAGAATGATGTATTGGTTCCTACAATTAAAACAATCAAAGCCACAACTAATCATGGTTGCAAAAGTGGATTAGCCCTAGTTTCTAATCTAAAATGCAGTTGAAATTTAGTAGAAAACAACACAATGAATCCAGCTGCAATACTGAAATCAAATCCCAACATGAAAACAACTCCAGCTTGAAATAGAGTTCCTGGCACAAGGAAAGAGGGTACAGGATAAAATGCAACCCTGGAGGCTAGATATCCTTGCTGGTGTCAACAGAACTAGGTAGCATTTGTGGATAAATGTGATGAAAAGGTAAACTCACATGCTCTGACTGTAAAAATTAAAAATTAAAAAATTAAATTGTCCCCAAACTGAGACCAGATTAGCTCCTTTTCAGAAATGGAACAATGTAGGGTTGTTTGTTTGGTTTTTTTTTGTATGTTTGTTTGTTTGTTTGTTTTTTGGAGCTCTGCAGGTGGTACCCTGCAGCTTCAAGTGTCAGCCAGCCAGGGAGGAAACCGAGGGTGGGAGCCACCCAGGCCTTTGGAATTTGCCCCACATTGGGCGCCATATAATGTTGAAATTATTAAGGCCACTCTACATAGTTAAAAGGAAGGTTTATTTTGTGGGGTAACTTACAAGTGCAGGGATAGGTAATAGGGTCTGGGAAAGGTGTAGCAGGAATCTTAAATGATCTTATTAATAAAATCAAACCTGAGGCCAGTTATTGGAATGAATGCTGGAAGATTAGAGAAGCAGAACAAGCCACAGCTACCTCACCTTGCCAGTTCCTCAGCTGATCCTGTTTCCTCAGACTGGAAGCTTCTGAGTCCTCATCCAAATGGCTCTCAGCTGAATTTCTGCTGAAAGCCTAAGAGCTTAACCACCAAATGCTACTAGTTACTAGTTTCTGGCCCTCACGCCTTATACACCTTTCTGCTTTCTACCATCACTCCCTGGGATTAAAGGCATGAGTCACCATGCTTGGCTGTATTTTTTTTTTTTTTTTTTTGCCTCTGGAATGCTAGGATTAAAGGCATGTGCTACCACTGCCTATCCTCTATGTTTAATATTGTGGCTGTTCTGTCT
This sequence comes from Onychomys torridus, assembly GCF_903995425.1. Classification (NCBI taxonomy): domain Eukaryota; kingdom Metazoa; phylum Chordata; class Mammalia; order Rodentia; family Cricetidae; genus Onychomys; species Onychomys torridus. Next base: position 42,221,679 of record NC_050459.1, read on the forward strand.
CTGACCCCAGATATTAGGGTGCACAATATTTCAGGGAACACAATACCACCACAGAAAGGTATGGCACAGTCCGGCAGTGTTCTCTGGAGAACTCTGCTCAGTCTACCTCCAGCATTCAGGGTCCAGGAACCAAGAGAGCTGGTCCATCAGGACCTCGGGTCTTCAGGGTCCTCTCTCAGCCCTTCCTTGTAGGTGTGGCAGTTACTGAAGCCTCAATGGAGGTTCCAGATCAAAGCTGGAATGGCTACCCACTACAGATGAGCAATAGCTTCAGCTCAAACTAGCTGCATGTGTTTCACCAGTAAGATGTATCATATGCATTGTAGGGATAGGGAGAGAGTCCTTTTGCTGGGGTGGATGATCCAGTATGGCATCTTACGTGAAGCCGTATCTGAGGCTGTCTAGTAATTGTAGATGTGTGCTTGACTGAAAAAAGCAAAAAAGGAACTTAAGTAGAAGAACAGGCTCGAGAAAAGACAAAGGAGGGCGGGAGAAGCAGTGCAGGAGCACTGGCTGCCCTTCTGGAGGACCAGGGGTTCGATTCCCAGCATCCCTACCAAGTGGCTTATAACTCCAGTTCCAGGGCACCTGATGACCTTTGTCTTCTGAGGGAGCCTGAACACATGTGCTTTATATAAACTCATGCAAACACACACACATGCAACACACACACACACACACACACACACACACACACACACACACCCCTAACAGAAAGAATAATGAATTATAAAGGGAGAGAGAGGGCAAAGGGGTAGAAAAAGCACATTATCTGGGAGCCAAGGAGATCCTCAAAACAGTTCAAGTGATGAGTTGGTAGCAGACAAGAAATAAGAATGGATTCATAGAAAGAGGAACTCTGAGTGCTTGCTACCTTTAAAAATTTGGACTGAATCTTCATGCAAATGAATGCTCAAATCTCAAGCACTTATTACACAGATGAGATATCAGTCAAGCTGAAACATTCCTTACCATCTAAGTTCAACAGTATTCTAACCACAAAATGAGGTTTTTCATAAAATAACTTACAGCCACACATTAGATTCTCAAATTCTTCTCCCACTGCTGCACCACACAGGGCTAAAATGCTTGAGGCAAATGGTGGGACTCTGGGAATTTTAGAACAGGGTTTGGCATAAAGTAAGTATTTTGTAAATAGGTAAGTCATTTTCTATTTCATTTGGATGTGTGCCAACAGCAGGCAAATGAAATAAAGTGTAATCTTGGAATTCAAGAGATAATAGTAAAAACATCTTTTCTTCATCATGACATGAAGATTTGAGACACTTAAATGCCCCTATTCTCTATCTCTCTCCCTCTCTCTCTCAATGTGTGTGTGTGTGTGTGTGTGTGTGTGTGTGTGTGTGTGTGTTTGGTATGGGCAAATGTGATTTTTATCAGTAATAAATCACCCTTAATTGTATTCAGTGAGAACAGAGTAAGACACACACAGTACACGAGAGGGGTAAATTTGAAAACAATTTTGACATTAAACTTGACCCCTTCCGAGACATTCAGTTCTCAAATAGCCAATGACCCAGTCATTCTCATCAGAATTTAGTTATAAATGGATTATCGGTTTTAGTTGCTTGCTCTTACATTTGGTTGCAGCCTTGTGCTATTATGAAACCCATGGAACAAAGTATTCAGAGAAGGTCCAATTATAGCTCCTGTGAATGAGTTATAGCTTCTCTGTGTGTGTTTTCAAGTTGAGACCTTGGGAGTGAGGTGCACAGAAGAACACTGGACGCTGTTTAAAAATACTATCTGCTGATATGTGCACACTGGTTTCTCTAGTTGTCTTAATTACTTATATGCTCAGAGCCACATCAGAAAACCCTCCACAATTCTACTTCTTAGAGCCAATGAATTCTGGAAGTATTTGTTAAGCCCATTCTAGTCTTCCAGAACTTAATATCCAGGAACAAAAAACTTAATCCCAGAATAAGGAAATAATTTTTAATTTTCTTCCAACTTTCAGAAAAATACATACATATATATATATATATACACACATAAAGATGAGGGGGGAAACAATGGATAATTTAAATAGGGTGTGTGTTAATCTTTCCATTTCATTTGTCATTTTAGCTAGTTTTTTTAAAAAGAAACAGCAGAGCAGTTTCTCAGAAGATAAGAATCCTAAAAACAACACAAAGCATAAAAACAACGTAAGGGTGAAACCCACAAAACTCTACTTGTAAAGAAGCAAATGCCTGCTGTATACACTCACAAGTTTGGTTCTAAGTATATAAGATAATTTTGGATATAGAAGATCTTAGAAGCATTCAGTTCTCAGTGAGGCCTCTCCTCTGGGCCAGCCATGAGTAAGGAATATGAGCAAACTCATGAGGGAAGGCTGCACACACACACACACACACACACACACACACACACACACACACACACGCTTTCTGATTTATGGGCATGACTAATTATGCTTCTTCAAACACTGCAGTCTACACTCTTTTGGATGTGTTCCAGACCACCAACTTTTGAGATGTGTGGTGGTGAATTGAAACCATGCTCACCCAGAATGTGCCTGGAGATGCCTCAGAAATGAACCTAGACTGTGTGCCTCACAAAATCATTCTTCTCATCTCAAGGTCATGTGCTGGACACTATCCATGTCTGATTTCCCTTTCCTTCAACATTGGACTGTCTTAGGGGCACACACCTAAATGAGTGTTTCTGGCTGTGCTACCATTTTATGGGTGTAGCATAGAAAGTTACAATTTCTCCCTCATGACGAAGCCTTTGTTCCATATTGAACATTTCTTCGTTGTATGGAATTACAGTGTAAATCATTGATGTGCTGGTGACATGCAAGGTATCATAGCTGCTTAATCCAGAAAAAAAATCTCCCTGAGCTAGAGTTTCATAGTCTTCCGGCACAAAAATGAAGACCACCAAGAACTGCACAAAAAGTCACCTGTTACATTCTATCAGTGGGAAACGGGATAAAAAGGACAGGATATTTCATGTAAATTCCTGTGTACAGAAAACACAGCAGAACCGTATTCAGTGTAATTTCATTCTTTACATTTGTTCATCTACTTCCTGTTGGGGCTTTTACTTAAAAACATGGTTGACTCCGTGAGTACTTAATACCACTATTACTTAATTACAGTAGGCAACTTTTTACAGATGGTGGGGTAGAAGTTGAAGGGGTGAGGAGGCGTCTGGGATGAATGGGGAGGTGAATAGGATCCAAATATGTCGGTTGAAATTCTCAAAGAATTAAAATTGCTGAATGATGTGCAATTAAGCCAATGGTTAAAATTAGCCCAGCACATAGAGACAGCTGACAGAGAAGACATGTGTCAATTGGAAATGGCCGCGGCATATCTCCGGCACTCAGCAGGTGAAGGTGCTATGGAGAAGGCTCCAGCCACCAGAGGACCTGTTTCGTTCTTTCAGGCTTTCCTGTTTGCACTGACTGATTCAGTGATCACATCCTGACCACTTGATGCTGTCACATCCCTGTCCTTGACTTTTTCTGGCCAATATTTCATGCTATTTAACCTTTACGAATCTATTGAATGAATATCGGAAGAGCTGACTCATATTCAACTCAACCCAATACTGACTTTGGGCCAGGTAGATGGCTCAGTGCTTATCTCTGAGTTCAACCCCCAGAACCAACGTTGAAAAAACCAGGTATGACAGTGTGCACTTGGAACCCTGGCGCCAAGGAGGAAGTGGTAAGAGGATCCCTAGGCCTCACCGGCCAGTCACTCTATCCCAGTTGAACTCCAGGCCAATGAAGGATTTTTTTGTCTCTAGGGAGGCAGATGGTTTTCCTAAGGATGACACCCAAAGAAGACACGCTGAGGATGACATCTGTGGTCTCGACACAGGCAAACACACATGTGCACACACACACATACACACATATGTGCACCCATACACACACAAATACACATACATACACACAACACACATACACACACATGTGCACCCATAAACACACACACACACACACACACACACACACACACACACACACACATGTGCACCCATACACACACACACACACACACATACACATACACACACACATACACACACATGTACACCCATACACACACAAACACACACACACACACACACATACACATACAAACACACACACATACATACACATACACACACACATACACACACACACACACACACACACTGACTTCAAGCCATTCTTGGCAACTCATAAATGAGGCTCACCTTCAGTAGTTTACAATCCTCTGGTAGGGGACTAAATATCCCGAGAGATACACAACAATTCTGGGTATTTCCTATCATGTCAGAGGAATGCTGGGATACTAGAAGGAATTCTTAGAAATTCTGAGAATTCATAAAAGTGTTTTTGTCTTCTCACCCACAGATAGAGAAGTAGGACCAGTTACCACAGTTCACAAAATCTGTGAAAGATTCTAGGTCCAATTACAATTTTCCTGACTGCCAAAACCACTCCTTTGGTGATCAAAGTTGGAAAGCACTTATTGCAATGTGATGCAGAATAAAACAGATGTTATGTATAATAAATAGTCTTACATATGATATGGGCTTACATTAGCCGGAAACTCCCTTTATTTCCCCCAAATTATTGAGACTTTCAAAATCACATCTTAAAATGAACTTTCAGAGTGAAACGCTTGAGTATGGTCTTACAGCACACACACACAAAGTCTTGGAAACCAAGGCTTAATCTCTGGTACCGTTCCACATACATTGTTGTTAGCATGCCACAAGCTGCAGACACTTAAAAATACTGTTTAATTTTCTTTAATCCATTTCGCTTTATGGATCTAAAATGGCCATCAGACAATAATACAGCAGTTTCCATAAGGAATAAATTGTTACAGCTTGACAAAAAACTCTTTTTATGCTAGAAGAGGGAAATATAAAAATGTCTTTTTCATATAATTATATTAAAAAATGTGTTAGTCTGTTCTCTCATATTACAGCTGTTAGAATGTTTTTTAAAGCCACTGACTTAAGAGCTTCTCTTTCCTTCCTCATTTTTTCCTAATTAATTTCTGTTCAACCAAAGAATTCTTCCCTTTTATGGCTTCTGCCATCAATGCAGCGCCTTCATAAAATGAGCAAGCCCATCTCTGAGCTCTATGCATCAGCATCCAAAAGTAAATAAATAAAAGGGTGGGAGAGAGGGAAAGCCATTTTTAAGAAGGGAAGTTTTGCATTAGCACGCTAGTCTTCATTTGCGGAAAGCTGCCACACACTGAGGATCGCCTGCACAAGTGTGCTGAAAGGCAAGGCGCATCCATCCACGCTGAAGGGTTACCTCTTAAAGGCAACAGGAGCTTCACAGATGAGCTCATCCACACAAGTATTTGCTACTAAGAAATCCACTACCAGTTCTGACACCAGTCCTGCATTTATTTGTGATTACGTGATAAGTGTACTGAAAACAAAGAACCAGCATGAATTTTGAATGTGGTTTTCTTCAAGAGGTCCACTCTCGCATTTTCTCATATTTAAGATTTTTGTTTCTCTTTTAGAGACCCAGAATTCATGAGATTGCCTTTGCAGAGTTTGTAGGTCTTTATTTTCGTCTCTTTTTATTTGTATGTCTTGACTAGTTGCTTTTCCTTATAAAGAATAAGAAAGGAAACTCTGTTTAATTAAATAATATAATCAAACAACTGCTCTTTTTACACTACAATTGCTTCACTATTTTAAAAAAAAGGCAAGGCACAAACTCAACTAATTACATTTATTAAAGATCTGGAACAGAGGCAGTATCTCTGCCAATACTCCCACCTCCACCCTCACACCAGCTGCCTCAGTGCTTTCTGATCTAGAGACGAGAGATGTCTACCACAAATGATTCGACGAGGTAGAGTTCTCTATAAATAGTTGTCATCTGCAGGAGATATGCTACTGTCTATCTAACCCGAGGTATCCAAGCTGATAAACAGAATTCAAGAATCCTAAGACAAACACAGTGATGAGTATTGGTGGAAAACTCAGTAAACTGTTGGGATGCATTCATTCTGCATCCACACACAGCTCAGCAATACTTCTCACTAACCAGCAGTGGGGAAGGTAGAGAGTCCAATTAGACATAGGCAAAGACTCTTTCATTATTAAAAACATGAACCTACTTTCCTTCAATATGAATTCAACAGCATGGAAACATATGTATCACAAGTCACTGTTGAAATGGGACAATGTCAAGGACATAATTTAAATAAGCTACATATACATTTAAAAGTGATTATATATTTTCCATCCACATACTTTGAATTCTTACTTTCAAACCTGATATCCTTCCCTACCACATAGTAAATATTGACAAAAGTTAAAATAAATATTGTCGGCTGGGCGGTGGTGGCGCAGCCTTTAATCCCAGCACTTGGGAGGCAGAGGCAGACGGATCTCTGTGAGTTCAAGGCCAGCCTGGACTACCAAGTGAGTTCCAGGAAAAGGCGCAAAGCTACATAGAGAAACCCTGTCCTGAAAACCAAAAAAAAAAAAAAAAAAATTGTCTTCAGTGGATCATCTTTACACACACACACACACACACACACACACACACACACATACTCACATGGGTGTGCACACACATGCAGGAAATTAGAGACATGAAACCACTATTTTCCCATTTCAGTATATATATGTGTGTGTGTATGTGTGTGTGTGTGTGTGTGTGTGTGTGTGTGTGTGTGTGTGTGAAGGCCAACTATATGTTTACCCTGTAGTCCAGGCAAGAATCCATTACTTTAATTATCTCACAATGAGCAGAAAAATCTAATGCATTGGTAAGTGCAGCCCTCTTAACAGAAAAGCAGATTTTAAGGCATTTTCATTTTTTACAACAAGCTGGACAGGCTATAGTCAGGGGTTTATATTTTCTACATACAACTTGTATTTCATTTTGAATTACTTGTACACATTGCAAAGTGTATGCACTGTAACAAGAGGTCAAGTTTCACTCAGTGAATCGATTCAATATGAGAAGCAGAAATTTCCACAGAGAAAAGGAAATTGCCTTAAAGTCAGTTGGCATCATTTTGTTTCAGCCTCTTGCTCTGAGTGGTGGGACCAAACGCACACAGGGCTCCGGGCTGCTCAGTCCTGCTTTGAAGAGCACCAGGCTTAAGGAGCTGTTAGAAGGAGTAATGACGGCATTATAACTGACGAGCCTGCTGTCTAGTGAGACTCCTCAGAAAGACTAACAAGATAGCAATAGCTAAAAGGTCTTTGTTGTCTAGGTAAGAACGAATGCTGTTATTTATTTCTTTTCCTTTCTGAGTTCTTCCTTCAAATGCCGAACTTACATTCAGAAAAGCCAAAGAGCCAGGGCGACTCACACTACCTTTGATCACCTTCTCAATGCAGGCTAAATAGCAGATCACTGGAAAGGATATGGAAAACAGCTCCTACTCAAACAGTGGTAAACGTTTCAAAAGAAGCCCGTTTGGACCACAGGGCAATCAACTTCAAACTTTGTTCAACTGCTGATCAGAAGCTAGAGACAGTACTAAAGTTAATAGGACAGAGAAAACTGGTTACGTAGCATGGACAACTCCTTAGATAAAGGAAAGGAAATGAGATGATGTTGGGGCTGATGGAACACCCTATTTGCAATCTTCTTTTAGAAAGCTTCTGTCTTCCGCCCAAAAATCTGAATAAAATAGATGTTTTTTCACATGACTGTGACAAAATAATTTTAGCTCAAGAAAGAAAATGAGACTCATCTTCCTGTTCCAGACAATCTCATGTTCTCTCTGTGAGCCTTAACTAGCTAGTTGAACCTGCAGCTCTTCCAAAATGTGTATGCTGGGTTACATTCAGCAAATAATAAAACACAAGCTTGGCTGTGTTTATCTTGAAAAGGTCTGGTTGATTTTGAAGTTCACTTAGTTTTTGAATACTAGGCATCTGTAATAAAGCAATGGGAAACCCACTTCATGAAAAGAAAATACTCACTTATGCATCCCTGTCTACTTATGTTTGCACCATTCTCAAAGATGTTTTCATAGTTGTTTACATTTGAAATGCAAGAGCAATTTTTAGAGAATCTTTGGGGGGAATGTTTCCATATGATTTTATCCCATTTCTACATCAAACAATAAACTTTTGAAAGAAAGATCCATGTAAGCCTCCAGAGACCCAGAAAAGTGATTTTGCATACTCAATAAAGGGATTTGATCAACTTCTATTCCAGAAACTTTGGCCTTAGTAACCTAGAGACCCACTGGAAATGAACTTGTAATAACCTTTAAGTGCAGCCTGCTTCTTTAAAAAAAAATTCTTTGTTGCACAAAAATATTCTGCTTGTCTAACTTAAAGTACTCTTGCTGTAATTTCAAACCAGTTCTTCGAATATGGAACTTCATCAAGTTGAGCAATTCAGACTGCTGGTCAGCATTTTATGCAATCTATAAAACATTTATTTTGGAATAATAAAACAGACAGAACTACCTTTTTCTATATCACGATGAAAACATAACTATTTGGTTTTTATTTATATGTAGCAAACTTCATTTGAAGTTTTAATATAGACTGTATAAGTTTACTAAATTCAGACTTTTGAAGAAACGTAAAAACTTGCCATTTATTTCCACTAAAAGTGTAAAAGACCAAGTAGGACAAATAAGCAAAGAAATAAAATATACATAAAAATAAATCTATGTGGTATGACTATATTAATAGGGTCCAGAGAAGATTTGCTGCTTTTTATGAAATACCTCCCACAATCTTGGCAAGTTTCTACTTGGGACAGTTCTGTCAATATGCACATGGTTCAGGACCCAGAAAAAATGAAAATGCTGATAAAAAAATGGACATACGTTATCTGCTCTCTCAGTATGGTAAACTTCAGCTGGAATAACTAGCAAAGACCAGAAAGAAATTATCCTTCCCAAATCCACTCCTTATCATTCTTGTAGACTTCCCTTGAGCTCATGGCAGAAGAAATTCTTTCTATCAAAGCAGTCCTTGGTTCCATAACTGCATATTAATGGACCACAATCAAGGTCCTTTCCTCAAGGAAGCAGTGTGGACAAGAACCTCTATCTCCATCCTTTTGGAGCATGAAATGCTTTCAATAACAGGTTAAAAAGTGTGATGTCTCCAGGCTGCATTTTGTGTTTACAGCCTTTGAGAGTTCCTGCGGAATTCTAGTTTCTTCTAAAATGTACTTCTAGCCTTCAAAAACCTAATTTCATCCTTAATTATCTGCAAATTTATACTTTTTAAAAAGCTGTTAATGTGATTTAACTGTTCAACTTTCATATAATATTCTTCTACAAAAGTGAGGCCTTTAAAACATATTCTTTTCATACCTTTTGTATCTGTTTTACTACACAACACAAAAACAAATCAACCAGATACTTAACTCAAATTCCACATTTTCCACATTTTCAGTTCCTCTTTTTTTCTTAAAACAATCTTTCTCTCTCTTCTTCTTCTTCTTCTTCTTCTTCTTCTTCTTCTTCTTCTTCTTCTTCTTCTTCTTCTTCTTCTTCTTTTCTTCTTCTTCCTCTTCCTCCTCTTCTTCCCCTTCTTCTCTTCCTCCTCTTGCTTCTTCTTTTTTTGTTTTTGTTTTATTGTTTTTTATTTTGAGACAGGGTTTCTCTGTGTAGCCCTGGCTCTCCTGGAACTTGTTTCTTAGACCAGTCTTGCTTCAAACTCACAAAGATCAACCTGCCTTTGCCTCTGCTGGGATTAAAGGTGTGTAATACTACCACCCGATATTAAAAAAAAAAAAATCAAGTCACACATCAAGAGGAATACTCCTTCTCCTTGAATATAGAAATCTGACCACACAGTTGCTTTAAAAAATTCCATGAATCATTAATGTTAATAACAAAATGTATATAGATGAAAATGATTGAAAGTAAATTGTTTTTGATGAATTGTGGTTTCAGAACACAGAAGGCTGTCTTTGCAATGACTCACTTGTGTGTGGATGAAAAAAAAAAAAAAAAAAACTATCACAAAGTCAGACGTTAACTGACTAACTAACATCTAGTCAGAGAACCCAAATGGGTGAAACCAAACATCTCATTTGTCCACTGAGGTTCACGGAAAATTATCTTGAGATGCAACACGTCATGAACCTGTAGTTTTAGGTTATTCCTATTTTATTTGACTTGACATATTTGATTACCATTTGAGGTCAATCTTTTTTTTTTCTAATTGGATTAATTTAATTACTAAAGAGATCTGCATGCAAGGGTGAAAAGGGGTTTGTCCTGAGTTTTTCTAAGCTGATCATTCTAAGCAGATTGGGGGTAACTGTTTAAAATACACTGACTGTTTGTGTGCAGCATTTGGGTCATTAGAAAAAAAAAATAAAAGAATGTGCAAAATAGCTGACAACATGTCTTTTTTCCCCCCACACACCCAATCTTACGTCATTCTCTCAACAATCCCATCAGGCCAGCATTTTACATGACTGAAGACTAGGCTCACCCAGGAGTGCACACAGGTCAAGAGTGGAGCTGGAGTCAGAGTTCAGAACGCCTCCACTCAGAGGCTTGTTCTCTTCAGGTGTGGGGGCTCATGCCTTGAATCCAGTTCTTGGGAGGCCTGTGAGGAGAAGTAAAGGTTCAAGGCCAACTCTGGGGCATCAGAGACAGAGGGATCCCTGGAATGTGCCTGTCAGCCAGCGTAGCATACTTGGCAAGTTAGGGGCCAATAAAAGACCCTGTCACTGAATAGGTGGACTGTGTCTGAGGATTAATGTATGTTTGTCTGTAGCCACACATGCACAGGGGCAACTGTGTTCAGACACCCACTCACAGACATGCATCTGCACACACATCAAAGTGTGAATGTATTCAAACACTTAGCCACAAAAGGATCCAAGGTCAGAGGCACTGTCTCTGAAATAAGCAAACTTCAAACATAAATGCCTTAAAAATCTGTACTTTAGTGGTCCAGGCCAGACTGCTGCCATCTGCAAATAACTTACATCAGAGAGAGGCAGATACTGTGATAAATCATCCGCAGAGACTCACAAGGCACCTGGTCCTGAACTGCCAAGGCCTCCCCTCAACAAAGCTTCCTCCAGGATGACAGTGCTTGGTGTTAAGTACCTGCTGTCCCATTGAGTATCCCGACCTCACTCTCTGAACCTTCTCTTAATTCTTCTCTTCACGCAGGACAAATTTTGATACTTAAAAGCTCAATCTTGGAAATAAGTGACCAAGAGACAGTAACATTTTAATGGAGAATTGCTAATTAACTGAAATTCTACTAGTATAATTTATTTTTATAATTTATTTATTTTTAATGTATGAAACTCACAAATGTGAGTGAGAGAGGGATGGAGAGAGAGAGAGAGAGAGAGAGAGAGAGAGAGAGAGAGAGAGAGAGAGAGAGAACACCTTGGAGTAGTGAGTTTTCTCCTTCCAACATGTGGATCTCAGGGATCAACCTCAAGTCATCAGGCCTAGAAGCAAGCAGTTTTACCCACACAGTCACTTTCCAAGCCCTAATATAATTCAGACATGACAAAGTGACAGAAGAGATCCCTGAAGAATGGGGTTCCCTATAAATGACACCATATCCCCATATCTACAAGATTAGGCTCTTGTCAGAACCCAGGCTTCAACCTTCTCATCCTCACTTGTGGCTAACCTTTTAGCTTTAGCTCCGGAGGTTTGACTATCCAGTCAGAAGGGCAGTAGTTCCTATTAGCAATCTTACCCCCAAAGGAGAAGGTGAGTGTCATACACTGATGCTGAGATGCCCTTGTCTCGGTCACTAAACAGTTTATGTTCCGAGTATAGAGATATGTTCTCCTAACTTTGTTTTAAAGCCACAGAGTTTGGTAACTACAAGATTCCTTCAGATATAAACACATATACACAAATAATTAAAAGTTTAAAAACATGGTCTTGACTAGCTATACCATGCAACATTTACAACGTATTAGCTCTCCGTGAAATATTATTGGAGACTGCCTGATGGGACTATGATTTCACAGTTCACCAAATGTGATGTGAAGCCAAAGCAATGCTGAAGGGAAATCAGCCAGGCCACGACTGCACGTGTGTTAGGAACACCCTTGTGTTCACACAGGTCATCTGTACATGAATGCTGTTGGGTCTTAGACAAACTGATGAACTGGCTCTGTTGAAATCAGTTAATCAGTTTTTGTTGTTGAGTAAACAGTTACTACAGTGTCAAACTTTTGGATTTTGTAGTATGTACTAGAATTTGCTTCCTGAGTATCACCTTTTGCTACTATATATGTATATACATATATATACACACACATTTTTTTCTTTAATAGGTTTGTTCAGCTTTATAAAAAGGTGACCAACTTCTAAGCATAACAGAGGCTTAGTTTTCATCTCTTCTCCAATGCTCGCTTTGTTAAGACGTAGAGCGTGGTGACTACTACCACAAAGGGGAAACAATCAAAGACTCCCAGAGGAGGGCCCCATCATCCAGCAGAAGATCCGGGGAAATTTCTCTTTCACATCCAGACACCCTCAAATGCCTCTTCAGAGAGCGTTGGCTTAGAAGTCATAGCAGGATTTGGATTTCCAAAAGTTTTACATTGTTGGGTTCAAGATTCAAGATTCAAGCAAAGAGTAAAGACAGAAATGAGACAGTCTTATATGCTTTATGTTTGCAGTGCAAGGGATCATGTTGTTTTTAAAGTCTTCACATTTGCTAAAAGCCCAAGTGTTTGTTGTTGTGTTTGGCTGTTGGCTTTTGAGCTCTAGCATCCCAAATAGACTCATATGTCTTCTGGTCAGAGAAAACTAGGTTATCACTACAAAACATTTAAAAATTCATCAAAACAATCTTTTGGCTTTAGGTAATAGGAAGGCGGGATCATTTGGAGTTAGATGTCAAGAAATAAGAGAGAAGCAATGAAAGACTGTGAGAACAGGGAGGGAGGGATGGAGAGAGGAAGGGGGGAAGGGGCATGGTGGGAGGGGAAGTAGAAGGGGGGAAGGAGGGAGGGCAGCTTATTGAACTGATTTGTTAGGGTAGAAAATGATGTTTTATTAAAGGAAAAGAAAGCAACATTAAAAATTATTTAGGAAATAGAGATCCTGCTAAAATACTTAGGAAAAAGCGCCTATTATCAAGAACCATAAAATAACTTATATTTTATATATCTTTACAATTTGTATGTCTGCATATGTACTCATATTGGAATTAGAAGAATCTGATCCAGACAGACAGTTTTTTTTTGTTTGTTTTGTTTTTGTTTTTCATGAAACTGATCTAACTTGAAGTAGCAACCAAACTCTGCTAATGTGCAGCATCAGGGGATGCTGCAAAGGCAGATATGAAAGTCTGACTATTGCATACCTTTGAGAAAGTTGTCAAAGCAGGACTTCTAAATGGATAAGTAAGTGTGACAGCTGATAAACTTCACAGTAACTCCAGTCTTGGGAAAACGTGGAGGCTAGCATGCAGACACATGGGTGCAATTATCATCCTCCATAAATACCTAACTAAATATCAACATCTCCAAGTCACTGGGCAGAAACCAGGGAAAAACAAGCTTTAAGAAACTATAAATGGAAGCAAGCTTTTCAAAGCACAATTTTCCTGATTCACCGCCCACATCTTTTAAGAAGAAAATGCTTCCTGACATTATCTGCATACTGAAAGTACGTTTTATTCAGATTTCTTGAATGTATACAGCAGGATTATTGAGGATTGTCAGTCTACAAATATTGAATAAATACTTCAAGCAAGCTGTGATGTAGAAAAGTTCATTCTCGCTCACAACAAAGCATACACTGTCTAACCTCAAGGAAAGAACGTAAGAGTAACATTAAAAGTAGAATCTGAAGAAACGCCCAAGATTGACATTTCTTGACTAAGACACAAATATATTCAAAATTCATCAGAAAGTCTAAAGTTGAGGCAGTATCTTATCTCTAATATTATATTTGACTTATTGCATTAAAGCAACAAATATTTAGAAAACAAAAGGCACATGGGAAAACTTTTTTCATTCATACACCCATGAAGAACAGGAAAGTTGAGTCAATGGATTCAGTGAAGGGATATATTCTGTGAGTGAGAAATGACAGTTTCAGACCAGAGATGGTTTTGATATCTATAAGACACTTAGTTATCAGATTACAAAAGCTACCACAGTATCTTTGTGCCCCTGCAATGATTAATAAAATATATTGATTGACATTGTTTCTGTCCTATTGTCTATTATAAATAGCACCACACTTATTCCTAAATTGCCTTTAAGGTTGTGAATGAAGAAATGCCTCTGCAGTATTTTTTTTCCCATGTCATTTGAAGGATATTTGGAAATCAATTCAACATAAACACAAGGCCATGCACTGCAGACCTACAGACCTGCTGGGGTGTGGGATCATCTTGGCCACACATTCCAAGTGAGTTTAAATGAACAGGCATTATGTAAATAAGCACTGTAAAATAAAAGGCAGCTCTCACGTATTAATCCAGAGCCTGGGGTGCTTTAGTCCAGGCTGGAGACAATCCCAGACACCTGGTCTTTGAAAACCCCCAAGGGGATAAGCGGAAGGGGTCCTTGAAAGCATTTTGAAATTAAATCTATCTTGAATACATGAATTAGGTGTGTTTTGCTCAGCAATTTTTGAACTATATTTTAGTGACTTAAATACAAAGATTCTCACCTTGAAGATACTCAAGTTGCCCAGATAGCAGGGACTTGAGACTTAAAATTATATAAAGGACTCTGTTGAAAAACTTACTTTACTCTTTTAAAATACATTTCACTCATATAAATATTCACTTTGGGGATGAAAAATTTAGTGTTGAAATCTGCAAGTCTGCATAGGTGAAGAGTTAGAATCCCACTCACCCACTAACTAACCTAAGAAGCTAACACAGGGAAACCAACTAGGAAGCACAAAAAATTATACAAGGCTTAATTTTTCTCATGACAAAATACATAATCCTAAGTGTGTGGGCAAAATTGGAAGCCTAAGGATTCTCTAGGAATGTGATCATGAAGTTTTATTATTTTTGAAAAATAATAAGTTTAATCTTTTTTCAAAAATGTTTCACTAAAACACTCTGTAGCTAATAAAAGTGTTATTATATTTAGAAAAGAAATATACATATGTTATAGGAAATTAGATGTAAAAAGAATTCCTGCACATAGCACGTGGGCTTTAGGCAGGGCTAATATGTATATTTGTGGGTCTACATTCCTTTAATTCTATTATACTGGCCCATGGGTGTGGCTGCTGCCAGGCTGTCTGAATCTCTATAGAAACCTTAGAGACAGACCAACATTTTGAAGGTAATGATCTCTCCCTGGCGTCGAAGGAACTGGCTGTAAAATTTATAAGGGAAGGCCTATTTCTGGCCCACATAATTTTTTGGTGAGGCAGTAGAAATTGATGACATCTATCTCGGAGTATAAAACTTGGTTATCTGGATGTTTTCAGTTGCCACAAATCTGGGAGACATCTGGGATTATTAAAGGCATAGCGGTTTGAGATATGTATGTCATGGATGTGCGAATCAACTTTGTGTTTAATAGCTGACATGTATTACACATTAAATGCAATGCTCTGCCTTGTAGGATGAATCAATTATAAAATGTAGCTCCTGCCTATGGGGTGGCTATAATTATCAGGAAGACTCACACACTCTGAATTCATAAAACACGTAAGTGTTTTTAAAGGATCTCTACAGAAAAAAAAAAGTACCAAAATACATAAACTTTGAACAAAAGTCTGTGTTTCTTGCCCATGGATTAAATGCTTAAGCTCCCTTGGAACCATGTGACTGTTGTCTTCACTGTGAAACTGAAAAACTTTCAACAGTCAGAACCAACACAGGTAGTTTTGAGAGAAGAGCCCAAGAAAATATGTATGTTAAATTGTATATGTTTAAACAATATTAACAATAATTAAAACTTAGAAAGTGGTTAGTTACTGGCATTTCACCTTTAAGGATTAAGGGTAATCCTTTTCAAGCCCTCCCTCCTTCCCTCCCTCCCTCTCTCTCTTCCTCCCAGGTTTTGTTTGTTTGTTTGTTTTTTGGTTTTTCGAGACAAGATTCCTCTGTGTAGCTTTGCCCCTGTCCTGGAACTCACTCTGTAGCCCAGGCTGGCCTCAAACTCACAGAGATCCGCCTGCCTCTGCCTCCCGAGTGCTGGGATTCCAGGCTTGCGCCACGACCGCCCGGCTCCTCCCAGTTTTTCAAGCCTCCTGTAGGCCAGGCTTGCTTCAAACTTTCTGTGTAGATGACCTTGAGCTCCTTCTTGTACTGAGGCTACCTTCTATAGTGCTTGGATTACAGGTGTGTGTCATCACATCTAGTTTTATATTGGGGACCAAAGCCAGGGTTTTAATGATAGACAAGGCCTTTTGAAAGCACCTTGGCTTTTTCCAAATGAGCTACCCCTCCAGCCTCATGCAAATAAACTTGGAGACACATTACTAGCCTGTCCCATCATCCCCATTTTGAAAGCAACGATCCTGAGCCACACAAAACTGAGAACGTAACCCTGTTACACATAAAACAGTAGATGACAAGAGGTATAATTCAAAACAAAATTTTAAAAATACATTTTTATTGAAGCCCACACTTTTAAGTACTATATTATACTGTCTCTCATGTGAGCAAATTATATAGTCATTCGTTCATTCTCCTAGAATTATTAATCACATACCTACCTTAAACCATGCCCTCTACTAAGCATGTCTTTTATGGATGGAGAGGCTGTGAGTTAAGGAAATTAGATTTACCTCGTACATTTCTTGAGATGTAACTCACCAAATAAGGCATCATTCATTATAACTAAACCACAAAATAAAACATTGATTCACATTATTAATTAATAATTAACAAATTAATTTTGAGCAAATGAGTCATCTACGCTACAGCAAAACAAAACAAAACAAAACAAAAATGGTGATTGAGGGTGTGATGTAGCAATTCACTATGAGTGGCTGGAGGTCATTTCATCCGTGGGATGAAGACCCTCCTCTCGGGTCCACCAAGAACACTCAGTGTCCCAAAGGCATGTGGTGTGCAAAAGCAAGAAGCAAACTGCAAACTGATAACCTTCTTTGAAAGATGATTAACAACTGGGGATTCAGCGCCCAGTTGGGAAAGTACTTGCCTAACATGCAGGAGGCCTTGGGTTCCATCACCAGCATCTCAGGCATGGGGGTATTTGCTTGGATTCACACTGTTTAGAAGGCAGAAGCAGCATGACCAGGAGTTTACGATCTGCTCACGGGGACATAAGACTAACTCTTTTTAAGAAGAGAAGGCTGGGCAGTGGTGGTGCACGCCTGGAATCCCAGCACTCGGGAGGCAGAGGCAGACGGATCTCTGTGAGTTCGAGGCCAGACTGGTCTACAGAGTGAGTTCCAGGAAAGGCGCAAAGCTACACAGAGAAACCCTGTCTCGAAAAACAGAGAGAGAGAGAGAAAGAGAGAGAGAAGAGAAGAGAAGAGAAGAGAAGAGAAGAGAAGAGAAGAGAAGAGAAGAGTACGTGGGTTTTCCCAATTGAGATTTCAGCAAACCAACGAAGTTGGTTCCTTCAATAGTGCCCCAAAGAAGAGAGACCCAGACCTGTCTATAGAGGCAATCATTTTCAGTGGATCCCGCCTGCTAGCTCTGACTCTCTTCACACCAGAAGAGAAGCATACACTAAAACAGCTGGATGTTTCCCTGTGTTGCTAGTATCTCAGCAGAAGACAAAGGAGGGGGGTCATCTTGTAAGTCGGTTTTCAGATGTTTTAAATAGGCCATGTGCCTATGGGCCTGCCTCTTTGTTCTGGTGGTGTGCCTGAAAGAACACTGTGGGATTTTTTTAGTTGAATTCAGAATTACGCAGTGGAATAATGACCACCACCCCCATATTAAAAGCATTTAAAAATACTTCTGTGCTAACTAGCATATAGATGTTTTTTTTCTTTTTTCTTTTTCTTTTTTTCATTTCAAATTGGGCTGAGCTAAGACCTGAGGCAATAAAGGTCAAACCTATGCATGCTTCAAGTACATAAACAGGATTTCAATATAGCACCAGGGCTGACCATCTGCCAATGAAATTCTTTCAAACAAATGCAAAATAAATAAACAAACAGAACAACAATAACAGAAAAACCCAGCGGGTTAACACTGGCAAAAGAAATTTCTAACACAGAAAAAAATATAAAATCTATTATGATCATGTTAGCTGCCTTAAACTGTAATTCCTCAACTGCTGCCCCAGGCCATTTCTTCCTACATGAAGTGAATCCTCACCTGGAGAATAGATTGCAAGTTCAATAAACTGTTCTGTCTTTAGAGGTTTTCTTTCTCCCTCTTCTTAGAGACAGTGTGTAATAAACTAAATATCCTACTGAAATAATAAAAATGTCGATACTTGGAATGATAAAACTCTGAAAGAAATTAAAAAAATGAAAATGAGTGGAAAGAAATTTCCCCCTTCCCTTTAGACATTCTTTCAATTAAAAGGAAACCAAATTTAAATTATAGCTACCAATTAATTTTTCTGCTCTGGAAAGTGAAATAAACATCTTTCATTAAATTGGATATCAAAGCTCATTGGCCATACAAGGAACCTCCAGATTAATGGACCAGAGTTCTCCAGTTTCAATTATTTTCCTGATTTCCAAATAACTACTCTACTATATTCCTCTCCCTGGTGAGGCTACATCGTCCTCCAAATGTTTGACTGACTGTGATACTGTGTTTCTTCTGGGTAATATGAACAGACGGGGTACCTGCTCCATGTTAAAATGTGAAGGGTGTTGGAGAGATGGAGAGAGATGGGGGTGGGGAAAGAGAGAGGGAGAGAGAAACTGACGGATGGATGGATGGGTGGGTGGGTGGGTGGGTGGATGGATGGGTGGGTGGGTGGGTGGATGGATGGATGGGTGGGTGGGTGGGTGGATGGGTGGATGGATGGGTGGGTGGGTGGGTGGATGGATGGATGGGTGGGTGGGTGGATGGATGGATGGGTGGGTGGGTGGATGGATGGATGGGTGGGTGGGTGGGTGGATGGATGGATGGGTGGGTGGGTGGATGGATGGATGGATGGATGGGTGGGTGGGTGGATGGATGGATGGATGGATGGGTGGGTGGGTGGATGGATGGATGGATGGATGGATGGATGGATGGATGGATGGATGGATGGGTGGGTGGATGGGTGGGTGGGTGGATGGATGGGTGGGTGGATGGGTGGATGGATGGATGGGTGGGTGGGTGGGTGGATGGATGGATGGGTGGGTGGGTGGATGGATGGATGGATGGGTGGATGGATGGGTGGGTGGATGGATGGGTGGGTGGATGGATGGATGGATGGATGGATGGATGGATGGATGGGTGGATGGAGAGAGACTGCTTTCCCACTGAAGGAGGCTTTCTTTACATGAGTTCCTGGGTAGTGAGAACCATAGGAAGCCTGCTAGATTTGAAATGGAAGCGAGTAGTCTTCAGGGTTTTTGTTTCCCAGTCCTAACACATATGCCTACATTTGTCTCTCAAGAATTCCTCCCCAAATAAGAAGAAAATAAGAACAGCAAGGAATCAGTTCCCAGTTAATACTATAGATACATTTCTAAATCTATATTCTGTAAATTTTATTTTTTATGAATCTCTCAATTCAGGACATAATTCTTACTTTCACAGAGACTACCCTTGGTGCCCCAGTTTCCTTTGTAGAATCACAAAAATTACATCACAATTTTGTCATCAAGGTGAACAGCTCACCATGTATGAGTTCATTTCATTTCTGAAAAGACAGTTTATAGTTATCTGTTTATGTAAGTTCGGGTTTTTTTTTTGGACTGACGTGTTACTGTCTACAGAGAGGGAACTACAATGTTCTTCACTAAAATAAGACCAATCTGTGTCTCCTAGTAATGTCAGAAGTCTCCTCAACAAGAGGCCATGAATTTGGACCAGAACAAGGAGAGAGAGGTACATGACAGGGTATGGAGTGAGGAAAGGGAAGGGAGAATGGATGTAATTACAATATAGTCTCAAAAATAAAATTTAAAAAAAATCTAGTGTATATGATGTTAGGAAAGAAACAACCCTAAAGCCAAGAGTTAGAAAGACACCACAAATGTCCTCATTAAAACTTTAGCACAGTTAAGGGAAATTGTTCTAGACCCTTAACCACACATTATTATTATTATTATTATTATTATTATTATTATTATTATTATAGAGCCATTATTCCACTTCCTATCATTGTTAGAGTAATAACATGCTTCATAAGTGATTTTTGAAATTGTTTACATACTCTACGTCCCATTTTTCACCCACTGTGTCCTTGGGTCAACTGGCAGGTAGCGGTTTCCTCTTTCTCAAACCCAGGGGTATTCGTACAAACTTGATTCCCCACATTCTCTACCAGTCATCCTTATTTGAAACCTTCTGGTCATCCCAGCTAATGACCGTGGGTATGAATGATTTTCTTCACTTTCCCAACATCCATAAACATGACTCACTCCCAATACCGGCTTCTCATACTTACATCACTTCCTAATTGAAAGCTTTACTCAAAATTTTCTTTGTGAAAATCTTTCTTTCATGCCTTCTGAAACTTCTCTGGGTTTAACCATGACTTCTAAATGCACAGCATCAAAAACTTCTGATGCATTTTACCAAACTTTGGGCGTGAACTTCAAATCCTACCGGATTTCACTCCGCCATCCCACAGACTTCTCATATGCAGGAGAGAAAGAGCGGGTCTGTCTTCAGAGAGATAAATGTCCAAGAGCAGTTTCTTAGGTGCTGAATCCTTAGGTGTGTGGTACATAAAAAACATTTGTTGACTAAATGAATACATGAATATTTTAAAAACTTCGTGTCATTCTTCATTTTCATTTGATAGAAACATGAAAATTTATTAAGAGAGTCACACTGGGAATATAAAATAGCTTTTTACAAAAACATTTATTCTCGGAATTTGGGACAAAAATTTCAGCAGTTTTCTTTAGACACTTCCTATTTCTTCTTTTTATTCATACACATGTGGTCACGAAGTTTCCTCAACTGTTCATGTTTATTAATGTTTGCATGCAGGAAAGGATTATTAAATTTACTCCACAGTGGGCATTTCTACTTCATAATATTGCAGTAAGGAGTCTCTAGGTTCTAGCATGAATTGGGTAAAAAATTCA
Source organism: Onychomys torridus (assembly GCF_903995425.1). NCBI lineage: Eukaryota > Metazoa > Chordata > Mammalia > Rodentia > Cricetidae > Onychomys > Onychomys torridus. The sequence goes on from NC_050459.1 coordinate 42,242,798, forward strand.
CCAGAATACTATAGTTATTGCTTTCAGTCTAAATTCTGCTCATGTGTTTTATTTACTTTACCACCCTGTTTCTGAGTGGCAGCACCCCCCCCCCGAATATTTTCTTGTATTTATTGTAACACAGCCTTTGTATATCATAGGACTAAATCACTAATGAATGCATTTCTGAGTAATGTTTGTAAGGTTTATTATTTAGCTCATGTTGTGGGGGGTGGGGCGGTCACATGTGTGCACATGCAATGACCACAGAGGCCAGAAGAGGGCATCAGATTCCCCCAGAGAGGGTTTCAAGCCATCTGATCTGGATGCTGGGAATTGAATTCAGGTCCTCTGCAAGAGCAGTATATGCTCTTAACTGCTGAGCCATCTCTCCAGCCCTGAATAAAGATTTTTTAAAAATTTAACCAATAGCTATTTTTGTCTTTCTTTATTATGTGTATGTTATATGCATGCATGTTCACACGTGTCCAGCTGTGCCTGCCCACACCTGTCTGTGCCTGTGGAAACAGGGACTGACCCAAGTGTCTCTTTCGATCATAATCCACCTTTTCTTTTTTAAAGACAGAGCCTCTTACTAAACTTGGGAGCTCCCTGATTTAGTCACACTGGAAGGCCAAGGAGGACCTGGGCTTTGCCTGTCTCCTTTCCTCCACAGCGATGGTTTTACCTGTGGATGCTGGAGAACCACACTCAGGTCCTCTTACTGCGCAATGGGCACTTTACCCATGAGCCACCTCTGCAGACCCTCCTTGCTTTTGTTTTTCCAAGTTTCTTGTTGTGTAGTCCAGGCTGCCTTTGAACCCTTCCACCTCCTGACTCAGCCTCCATCGACAGTGCTAGTGTTACAGACATGCGCCATCACACTCTGTTCACCTGTAACCTTGAGTGTGGCGTATCAGCTTTCCACATGCCTTGTCAGTGCACAAAATATAACCAGTAGGAACACTTTGGCCACAAGCATAGCCTGCAACATATTATACCAAGTGATATTAATTTATTAAGCAATATTTGATGCATTTGATTAACAAAATCCTTTTATAGCCAAGGAGCTGGGACAAGCTAAATTTGTGTAAGACTGAGAACCAAACTAAGGATGGATGGTAACTGTCTCAGGAATTGCCTAAAGCCACAAGCCAACCTCATCTTTTATTAAATCTCTCTCATTTGGCAGCTAATTATGTTATTTTGTATTGCTAACTTGAACAGGCATGCATCATGTCACTTTGAAGACTGCCAACATGGAAGCAGATGGAGCATCCACCCTTTCATCGGTCCATCATGCACTGCCTCACGCCACGCACCCAGTAGGTCTTCAGTTCCCACGTCTTGAACAAATACTGAATGTGAACACGAGATTAACACGTGCTAGTAAATGCCACCGGAAAGGCTATTCTCTGTTCAAAACAAAACAAAACAAAAAACCCCAACCCCAAATACATGCAGAGCACAAAAGACACTTTTACAAAGATCTAAATAAATATTTATAATGGTATACTATAAACGACAATTGAGATGTCTTGGTTAATATTTTTAATTATGTCAGTTCATGAATATTTTATGTCAAATCACTTCTTTCTCCTTGCCAAATGGAAATGTTCATAACAGAGGTCCTCTTTTGAAGTCAAAACAGGCCCTTTATTAATAAAGGAGAATAAAGGGGGAAATATTATCAAGAAGTATAAAATTTAAATATTTTCTATATGTTGGTTGTAAAGTTAAGCTCAGCTTATAAATCAGTTATTTAGCCCTAAAATTTTATTTTAAACTGTTTAATAGCCTTGTGATACCAGCCAGGCTGCTCTTAGTGAGACCACACTTTCTACAATCCACATTCTTTATTGAACTTTTCATTTTTCTATAAAAATGTCCTAAAGCCAAACAGCCAAATGATGACATATATAATCTTTGGTGTAGAAAACACACACATGGTCTGGAATTTTATTGTGGATTACAGCCAATCTGTCCAGATCATAAACTTTAAGTTAAAAGTAGCAATAAATTTTGGGGGGAGGGATGAAAAGCTGCTAAACATTTTTAAAATTACAAATGAGGCATAAAGTTATGCACATGAGGAAACATGGGTTTCTGGTCAATGGGAGAACTGGAAGGAATCAGGAAATGGTGCAACTCTGGTTTTTCAAATTTGTCCTGGACTCTGATAGGCCAGGTAAGTATCACTGCATCAGCAACACACAAAGATACTACGTCTTCATTTATAAATGTACTTATTTAAAAGCTGTTGCAAACTGAGCCATACAGGACATCTGCATATAAACACTGTGTCAGTGAAAGATACTTTTTTATTTTGTCAGAAGCAAGCAAAAGATAAGACATTTGGAATAAAGGAATTCTGGGGGATACTGGAGCTTGTATACCCGACCTCTTTAAACTGTGTGGAGAACTCAGTGAATTGAATGTAATTTTCAAATGTATTACTACAGTTTCACTGACTTGTAAAGAATGCGTTAACGCTGATCACTCAACTGCAGATTTTGCATGAAAAACAATATATTGCATCACTGTGTCAAATTACAGACAGCACACTTTACACAGCCTCATTAGAAATTCACTTTAGGGCCTGCAGAGATGATGGTCCAGCAGTTAAGAGCACGGGCTGCTCTTCCAGAGGACCTGGGTTCTATTTCCAGCACCCACATGGAGGCTCACATCTGTCTCTTCCAGGGGATCTGACACCTTCACACAGATATACATGCAGGCAAAACACCAATGCACATAAAATAAAACCAAATAAATATTTCAAAGAAAAAATTTCATTTTAAAATAGTTTAGGTAGGGCTGGAGAGATGGGTTAGTGGTTAGGAGTGCTGGCTGCTCTTCCAGAAGACTCGGGTTCAAGTCCCAGTACCCACATGGCAGCTCACAACTGTCTATAACTGCTGTTCCAGGGGATATGACACCCTCACACAGACATACATGCAGGGGGAACACCAATGTATTTAAAATACAAATACAAATTACTAAAAAATTAGATTGTGTATTATCAACAGGACATAGTACATCACCAATGAAGTTTTACTTTGTCTCCGGACATGTTCCACGATTTGCCTAATGAATTTAACTGACTGGATTTCAGTACCACTATTTCTGTTGTAAATCTCACAGTGGTATTTCTTTTTTCTTTTTCTTAACTTGGAAAACGATCAAAATGCTTGTAGATTTCAGATTGCTATTAAAGGTAATAATTATACACTAAACTAATTACTACTAAACTGAAACCTGACTTACAACTAATTAAATTTTATTATATCAACATAGAACATAGACTTTCAATTTAACGCAGGGCACAGCTACAAACACAACAGTCTGCACATTTATTTCAAGCAAATCGTGTAGGTCAGATTTATAAAGTTTGAACTTGGCAAGGTTTGTAGAACAATTTGTCAGCTCCACAAATCTGCTAATTTGCCAACTTCAGAGGAGAGAGGGAAAGGTGTTCCTTGCAGAATGAAAACACTGGATTCGGCCACAATAACTCACACAATAGCGAAGTGCATGTCATGTTGAGATCACTGAGGTACAGAAAACACGCAGATTGCAATGAAGACACTGTTTTCAGTGCGGATGTGCGTTTTTTACTTGTGATGTTGCTTATCCGGAGATAAGTGACAGGGGACATCTCTAAGTCTTGGTCTCCTTGGGGAAAACCAGAAATAATAATAATAATAAAATAGGCATGTTATCTTCAGGGAAAGCAGAGAGCATAAAACAGGGTCAGTCTGCAGCTGAGAGGAAAGCGCTGCCTTGTTTTCTGTTTAAGGAACCAATGTGGCTTAAACAGCAAGATCCATTGCCTTCCAGTGTTTCACTGGAAAACAGAGGCAGAATCTCCATTTAGTCCTCACTGAAAGGACATGTAAATTTGTCATTCGCAACAATTGGAAAGTGTAAGTGATTCACTTTATAAACTTTAATTTTATTAAAAAAAAAAAATGTTTACTTTTCTACCAGATGGTAAGATTAAATTACACAAACACCGTCAGCAAGTTGAATCCTCAGATGTATTCATTCCTACCACAGAAGCTTCAGAACCTGTCTGTAATTTCGTTACTGATGTTTAGAAACAGCTGTAGCTGACAGAGCTACACGTTAGACATGTCAGCTTTAAGAGATTAAATATTCTTAACCCCCAAGGCAGCGAGGGGTCTTGTGCTGTTAACAAAATCCAGTGTAAAGTATGCTGAAGTTCTGCAGCTCACAGTGATCTCTCACTACAGGTATTTGGTAAACAAATTGGCCAAGAGTCATACATTGTTTTTTTTTTTTTCATTATTATTGAAAATTCTGCTCTGGCGAGGCCGAAGAGAGATTTCAAATGCACAGCACTTCCTGATAAGGAATAGAAGATAAATTCTCCTCTCAGAAGCCCCTCATTTACAGCTTCATTAATTTCTTAGGTGGGTAGTAAATTATATATTTTTCTCTTCAGAAGAATTCAACCTGCCTCAAGAGGCTCACTTTCTCCTCTCTCTTTTTTCCCCCTGGGGGCAAATTCTTGAATTTGGGGGTGAAATCCTGCTGTCTCTCCCATTAGAGTGTGAAAGTACTTTTATAATAAATGCTCAGAGGTGACGGCGGGATCAGCAGGCCCCTCTGAAGCTCTCTGCTGCTGTCCTTGGACTCAGTTACTGTATCAAAGGGAACAGAATTACCCAATCAAACTATAACTAACCAGGTGACAGGCTTCAAAACCAGTATGATTTATGAGTTAATCTCATTAATTTTCAAGATCCACTCATTAAGAGCAGTCTGATATACAGCACTTTGGAGATGGTTCATTAATATAAAGTGTGTGTCACTGTATAGAAATATATATATATATATATATATATATATATATATATATATATATATATATATATGCATACACATTACATCATTAAGATACACACACACACACACACACACACACACACACACACACACACACATTCTACCTGCCTTTCTCCAAATAACTGGTCCTTTAAATTCGTTAGTCATATAGGACCAACTGAATGATTTTTAAACCTACAGATATACACAGAAATTGATGTTCTAAAACTTGGGCAAATATAGTAATTATACATGATGGGTTTTTTTTCTCAAGATTTCTAAATGAAAAAACGGCTGGTATCAATAAGAAAGGATAAAGTGGGCTGACTCATTAGCAGTGATGAGAGAGACAGCCATTGGGAGACAATTCAAGGCAAATTTCCAAAAGCCAAGCAGTTTTTCAAGCTGATACTCTATGTGACTTTGGAAGTTACACATTATATGTCTCCGCATGGCACAATGAGTTTACAGATGTGACAACTGTCTTTATCATGTAAGTCACAGCAACGCATCCACAAGACAGTTGTCGACACTGAAAGAGCCCTGTAGGATGTCATGATTAATTCCACATCTGGCTTTTTAAATCTAGTAGTCCTTTTCGTTTTTTTTTTTTTTTAATCTATGTAACTCACATAGCTCTCACTGAGTGGTATATAACAGCATGAGCAGAAATTCGAGCTTGTCTTTAATGCTAAATATCATTAAAGTGACACCAAAATTGAATGCAAGAACTATCATTAAGCAAGTGGTGTTCTGCAAGAGACATTATGAGTCAAGTCTTTGAAAGACACAAGTCTGCACCCAAATCTGTTCTGCCTCATGTATCATCTCCATTCTTTAAGCTACTGCTCCAATGCAAAAATGCCTCTTTAATGAAGATTCTAGACCAAGAGTTGGCATCACAGATGCACTAAAGCATGACACAGCAGAAAGATAAAGCTAGGCTGATATTTAATACCGGAGAAACATTGACTTCAATCCTCTGACATCCTCTCGCTGTGTTTTTTTAACCGATTAGGTGAAATTTATACTTCGAGACAAGATGGGATGCCACAAACATTTTGCAGCTCTTAAGAGGGAAAAAGGCATCCTTTCGATAAATGTCTCCATTTTGTGCTACCAGATGTCTTTTCGCATCCTCTCGTGCTTTCTGATTTTATTTTTGTAAGTGTGAGAACAGGGAAAATGCCAGCCATTGTAGTCAGTCAGCTTGAGCCCCAGCAAGCATTACATCGTGAGATGTGGTTACCTTCCTGGTTTTACATAAGTCCTGGACTTGGAGGACACTGAGCTCCTCGGGGTCCCACCATCCACAGCACATACCAAAACCTGTATTCGGTCATGTCCATCTTACTGGAAACTCACTTCAAAAAGTCCCTTTTTATTCCAATGCAGAACATCACCCAGAGAACACATTTGGCTAAGGTTCTGAACGCAGCCTGCTGTTTCTTTTTTACTTTCTGATGCTCCAACTCTTAAAGAAACTTGATATTAATGATCACAATAAATAATTATGCAGGAGCAAAACATCTGGATGTTTTACAGCCAGCAGGAATTTGGTAAGAAATGAATTTCCAAGCTTATCATAAGACTATTCAAAGTATTGGTTCCACACGGTGGACTTTTTTTTTTTTTTTTTTTGGCTAAATGTTTTGTGGTTTGGGAGGAACCACCACAAAAAAAAAAAAATTTTGACAAGTGTAAAATGATGCCAAATCTACTCTAGATAATGAGGCCACTAAAAGGAAATACTAAGATTCTTTTAGGCTTCCCAGTTGTGGCTCTGAAGTGCCTCATGGCCGAAGCAAAGGGGTCTCCCTAGACACAGGCTTCCTCCTAGGCTCATCTCTTGAGTGCCTAAGCCCTTAAGAGTAATTTGAGAATGATCCCACACGCCTCTCTTGTTCCCTGAGGAAAGTACCAAACGTGCCTAAAGAAATAGTTTCCAACCTGCCATTTGACAGGTCTCAAGGGAAAAAGACTAAAAAGTGGCCACCCTAAAACTGTGGTCTTTACCAATGGGATGCGTGGTAAACACAGCCAGGAAGCATACACATACACTTCAGAAACTGCCTTTACATCCATGCTGGCCCAGTCCCCAAAGACAGACAGTTCCACGGAGAAGACAGTGTTCATTTTTTATTTCCCCCGTCTGTTACACACTGTAAACCTGAAGAACAGTAATCAAGAGAATCCAAGGAAGCTTAGAAACATTGCTCAAGATTCTACAGATCCCAGGAAAGCCGATTTTCTGAGTAGTATAAGGTCCACGCTTACCCTTTTCCCAGCTAAAGACGGTGCATTCAGCAGAGCACCTGACTCTAGGTAGTTCACTAACCCATCCGTAACAAAAATTAATAGATGAGAAACGTGTTGGCTGTCAAGCCACGCGGGCAGCCACCAATCAAAAGTTCATTTACAAATACTTCTTTGGCTTTATCTCCCCAAGTCTTTGCAAAGTGATGAATGGGCACAGGTCAAGTCAAAGGAAGTCATTATAAAGGAACTTTTTGGTCCTCAGCAAGTTCCTAATGGGATGCCCAAGCTCGGCCCTAATGGATCTAAGAACCCAGCCATCCTAAAATAATGAAATAAGTATCGATCAGATAATCACTTCACTACATGCTACTAAACGCTAAGGAAAAATGAAGGATCCTGGTATTTCCCTGGAGGACAGGGTGTTTGAGATGGGACTGCAGCGATGATTCGATTTCAACCAGTGGTCTCTCAACTATGACTGCCTTAGAAACCAGGGTGACGTTTACAGCCCCCACATTGTGACCAGGGTCCATTTCTTAGAGAATCTGAATTCCTTCGTTTTAAGTAAGATTCTAGCACTGGCCCTTTTTGACAGCTCCCTGTGTAACTGTACAGGGTGGGGAGTTATCACTGAAAATGCTGACTAAACACAAAGGTCAACGGGAATACCTCATTTTCCAAATAAAACAGCGAAATTAATAAATAATGGAAAGAAAGCCTTAGTCGATACATTCCAAAAAGCTAAAAAATCTTCCAGGAGGGAAAAAGAAAGCAGAGACTACAAGTCATTCTCAGAAGTGAACTTTTAAAACCTGGAGTCCTCCATTCACCGGCTCGTCCAATCAATAGATACTTAGCAATTATGTATGAGATACTGCGTTTATGTGCTTGGTTAAACGGAGAGAAAATGAAATGAACAAGGTCTTAGCTGTATGGGCATCACCATCGCGCAGAAAGAAAAGATGCAGTAAGTTTTCCTGTATCATGTGTTGTTTTTAAACAAGGAACAACAAAAAAAAAAGATCCCTTTTGCATTTTTGAAATATCACTCAGGCAGAGAGAGGGAGATGAACCCAGAGGGATGCATGCGGGCTGCCTGTAAATCCATTAGGATGCCATAGTGGGAGTCCAGGCCTGCTGCCATGCATGCCTAGATTGGACTGGCATGAGTACAGATAAAAGGAATCTATGATTTGGAGAGGTACTGGCAGCAAACGAAAGCCAGATAAAGGGAACAAGACAAAGAAAAGGGCCATGGACACCTGGAAGGCCTCCATCCTGGTAACCTGACAGACAGCGATGCCGTCTGCAGAGACTGGGCATAGTAGAACACATTTTCTGGAAGTGGTATCAATTTGGAAAACACATTCATTTCTGGAGTCTTTGAGATACCCGCCAAAACCACGTCAGATGATCTAATGGACATAAGGTGGCCATCAGTGTCTTCTGGTTCTGCTCAGTACTGCCCTGGCATCGGCTCAGTGCCCACTTTCAAAGTAGCCCTGCTTGGATGATAAGCTGTAAGCTCTACAGATCTGGAGCTCAGGGAAGCTTTCAGTGGCATGTCAGTGAACTGCCTATCAAGAGTAAACCAAGAAGCCACAGGAATGTGTAACATAGCAACCCTTGGGGAGGCTGACACAGAGAGAGGGCGGAGACTAAAAGCTAGTTAGTTAGCAAGTCCTGCACGTTTAAGCCAACTGTGAGATGACAAAATGCTGAGGGCGCTGATGAGATGGTGTGAAGAAGCTCTGAGGAGTGTCACCTGTCACCCAGAAATGGGAGTGGAGCTCTCTTTGGGGACTTCTCTTATTTTATTTTATTTTATTTATTTTATTTTTAATATATTTATTTATTAGTTTTTTTTTTCATTTTACATACCAACCCCAGTTCCCCCTCCCTCCCCTTCTCCTGCCTCCTCACCTCCCTCCCGCTCTACCCTCATCCACTCCTCAGAGTGGGGAAGGCCTCCCATGGTAGTCAACGAAGTCTGGCATACCAAGTTGAAGGAGAGCCTAGCCCCTCCCCATTGTAACAAGGCTGAGCAAGGATCCCACCGCAGGGAATGGGCTCCAAAAAGTTCATGCATCTGGGATAAGTCCTGGCCCTGCTGCCAGGGACCCCATAAACAGATCAAGCCACACGACTGTCGCCCACATTCAGTGGGCCTAGTTTGGTCCCATGCAGGTTCCCGGGCTGTCAGTCCAGAGTCAGTGAGCTCCAACTAGCACTGGTCAGCTGTCCCTGGGGGTTTCCCCATCATGATCTTGATCCCCTTCTTCTTCTTCTTCTTCTTCTTCTTCTTCTTCTTCTTCTTCTTCTTCTTCTTCTTCTTCTTCTCCTTCTCCTTCTTCTTCTTCCTCTTCTTCTTCTTCCTCTTCTTCCTCTTCTTTTTTGAATGCCGTTTATTGAAGGAGGGAGGAGGTCTTAAATACAAGCTTACAGCACAATGGGAGAACCCCAGAGGGCAGAAGTTCGCTTCTGATTTTTTTTTTTTTTGAGCTGAGGATAGAACCCCAGGCCTTGCACTTGCTCTACCATTGAGCTAAATCCCCAACTCCGCTTCTGATGTTTTACAATCTTGCATCTAAGTTGTTAACGCCCAATATGCTGGATACACAGACAAGAAACATCCCTTAAGTATTCAGGAGAATGGAATCTCGCAGGGTATTAGCACAGGAAGGATCTTGGGGCATGGTTTCTGAGACTGAATGTGAGGATAACTGAAAAGTAGACAATGGGCATACTGTGGTGACGAATGTCTTTATGCCGACATTCAGAAGGCAGAGGCTGAGATACAGGAAAGTGGATCTCTGTAAGTTCCAGGCCAGCCTGGTCGACATTGTAAGCTCTGGGCTAGCCAGAGTTACACAGTGAGACCGAATATAAGACAGACAGAGACCAGACATAGAGACAGACAGAGACAGACAGAGAGACAGACCAAGAGGGGAGCAAGATTGCACAAGGCAATTCTTAAACCTCAGTTTCGTTCCACTTGAAAGTAAAGTGCCTAACTTGTATGATTTCTAAAGTTTTTCTGTACTCTTAAAAATTCAGAAATTCTAATGAGCAGAAAGATAATGTGGGATGAAATAAATGCAGAGTCTTACAAACACTACATGTCGGCAGAGGGAGATAAATAACCCAATCAAGATAGTTAAGAGTAATTTTGCAAAGGTTTACACGTGGCATAGAGGTGGAAAGACTTGTCCTGTGTTTGGGGGCAGTAGGTAAATCCACTTGTATGCAACAGACCACACGAGAGCACTGGGCAATGGAATGAGAAGGTCCTCAGTCAGGCCATGAGGTCTGGACATCAACTGTCATGCTCAGGACTTTGGGACTCATCCTGTAAAGGTGGACCACTGGAGTTCAGGAGGGGAGTGGCATGACCAGGTCGAGATGTGAGGGCGAAGACTCTCTGAAGCAATCTACAAAAAACGGATTGGAAAGTTGAAAGACAGCGGCAGGCGGCCCAGGTGGAAGATATTCTGCAGTCATCAAGATGAAGGATGATGCTCGGAGCCCAGATGAGGAAACTGGCAGCGAGGATGGATGAAAGGGAGGCTTAGGTACCAGAAACTCTGCAGAGGGAGAATCCGATGGCTTGATGACCGAGTAGGCTGGAGTTGTGAGAAATGAAGCTGGTATGAAGCAAGCACTTAGACTGCCAGCACTGGTGGCCAGAACAGGGAGGGTGGAGGGTGGGAACGCGTGGTGCACAATGTGTGGTGCACAATGCGTGGTGCACACAGAAGTGGCCGCTTTGCTCCTTCAGGCTGAGAACAGTAACTACTATGTTTTGAATATTGGTGCAGCACCCGAAATGAATGACGCTGAATCCCCTACTACAAAAGTGCATCAAGAGGAAGGTATTTGGGTGGCAACTGGACCCCGAGGTCTACACTGGAAAGAACTAGGTAGGATTCAGGATTCCCTTTGCCCTCCCACCCTCTGCCTTCTCTGGAGGACAGCTTTCTAAGCGCCATCTTAGAAGCAGAGGCTAGCCCCCTCATACTGAACAGACAACTGAACCTCCAAGGATCTTGGTCTTGAACATCACAGTCTCCATCACCGTATGCAATAATCTCCCACCATCCATAAATCTCAGGGAAGCTGTCACAGCTGCAGAAACAGGCTTCGAGAGCGGTCAAGAACGCGGCCTTGGGAATGATGAGGTTCAGGGAGTGTGACACTAATTCCACCCCACCTTGCTGGTTATTTGAGTTTCCACTGAAGGCACCGCTTTTTACACAACTCCAGATTTAGTAAGTGTGAAAGCTTCCCTACACAGTCAAAGTCTTCCCCGGTTAGCGCTTGGTTATGGCTTCTTTAATTCTGCACACACCGAGGCCACCGGTTGGGCTCCCATGCGTAATAAACAAAAGCTTACCGAAGACACGTGAGCTGAAAGACTCAAGGGACTACTTTACGCCGGAGCCAGCTAAAGGTTCACAGACAAACGCGGAAGAGTTGCCTCTTCAGCAAAACGTGAAGAAATACATTGAGCCAACAGACATAGGACAGGATACATATGCATCATACATTTTATAAAGAAAGAAACGATTGGGGGCGGTATACGCCTGTGATCACCGGCTTTGGAAGGGGGAGGCAAGTACCAGCATAGACATTCTGATTACAGAGAAAGACCCTATCTCAACATTTAAAACCGTGAATAAATAAGATTAAAAGACGGGGGGGGGGGGGGAGCAAATATAATCAGACGCTTCATTCTTAATTGAGTAGGAACTGTTTTAGCTACTTTTTGTTTTTATAAGTATTTATACTAGATACACTAATACATTATATATATATTATTAAATTGAAGCACAAAGTTTTCCTAGACAGGACATTTAAAACAAGCTGTACAGTTCAATTGTAAAATTTCCAATTTTTCCCCCTAGAATCTCTAAATATTAACATGTAAGTAACATAGACAAAGCAACCATTTATTTCCCTTCTTTCTTTTTTTTTTTAAATGAACAGAATAGACTAAAAATGCTGTCCTCACCACCGACTTTTTTTAAAAAATGTGGTATCACTAAGTGTGTCTAGATAAATGTTAAAGATAAACTCCGTACCCCTTGAAATGTCAAGCACCCTTTTGTCGTTTTCACACACGTCTCTAAAATGCATCGCAGACTTGGCCCTCTTTCTTCAGGGACTCGGGGATCACCACCAGAGACCGTTCATACTCCCCTGTTCCTGTGTGTTTCAGGATGAGACACCCCAGGCTGTCCCTTTCCTGCTCTCTCTGGGCCAAACCAGAAGCCCGTATTTCAACTCTTCCCTCACCATTGACTGGGTAACTCAGCAAGCCAAGCAGTGCCGTTAGTGGTCATTCAGAAATTAAGAGCAGCTCAAGGTCAACAGCAGAAGCCCCACGGCTGTCAGGGAGTAACTGTGGTGTCACCGTCCTGACCCACTGACCTCCATGCTCCACCCTGCGTGATTGCTCACTTGTGTTGCACACCAGCCTGCAGCAAACCCTCTCCACGTAGGTGTTCATTTCATCCTCCCAGACACCCCCAAAGCTGCCATTTCAGCAACTGTGTTAAAGGCCACCCACTCTGAGTAAGCTCAGTGGGCTACACCTGAAAGCAAGACCTGGCAGTGGGCAGGAGACTCGTTAGGACAAAGGGTTTAAGTGGAAGAGAGAGGTGTGAGGGAAATGAACAGGTAAGAAAAGAAAAACCTGGAGTATATATTTGGGAAACTGTCCAAGAGCAACCTAAAAATGAATAAATGAAATGAATGAATGAATGAGGACTAATCAACCGTGTGGTATAGCTGGGAAAGTGGATTTGGGCCCCAAATTTGATTCCACAACCGACATAAAACCATACTGGTGAGTATGGTGTTTGCCATAAAGTGTCACTGACCACGGCCACCATGATCACATTGTCCTCCATATTACCATGTCGACATGTGCCGGTACCAGGTAAGGCCCTGACAAAGCAACACCAAGGAGCCATGAGGGGACATGGTTTCACTCAAAGTCACACACCAACACACGATAGAAATGCGACCAGAAGGCTTCTCTAATTCCAGAGCCCAGCCCACTCAGCACAAACAAATGAGAAACAGTGTGTCCAGGGGGATGTTCGGGCCTCTTTACTTTTGATTTTTTCTGTCTTAGAGAGTTCAGTATTGGGATTCAGACAACATATTAATGCTTTAAAAATAACAGTAAGAATAATGGTGAAAATAATAATATTATTTGACTGTCAATTTCCTATTGGAGCTCCCTGCAAGCCATAGGTAGTATTAAGGAAGGGAAGAGCCTAGAACTGGGGATGCCTAGTGGGAGAACTCAGTTGGTAAAGTGCTTGCTTTATAAGCATGAGGACCTCCACTCACTACCCAGAACCCCCTTTTTTTTAAAGGCTGGTTGTGATACAGCTCGCTTGTCCTGGCAAAGGAGGGGTGGCAACAGGTAGATGTCTGGTGTTCCTTATCTAGTCAGCCTAGCCTACTTGGAGGGAGTTTGAGGTTAGTGAGAGAACCTCCTGCCAAAATAATAATAATAATAATAATAATAATAATAATAATAATAGTAGTAGTAGTAGTAGTAATTAGTAGTAATAAATAAAAATAAAAAAATAAAAACTTGGTGGTATTTGAGGAACATCTAGGTTGCCTTTGACCTACACACAAACACACACACACACACACACACACACACACACACACACACACACACACGAGCCTAGTATTCCAAACCTGGAGACAAGGGCAGCAGGATCCATAGTGATAGTGTTTGGATACCAGAGCAAAGGAACAGGCCCTCACTGCTACTGGGGCTTAACCCTTCCCTCTCTTGGCACAGATAAGGCTTACAGAAGGCTTGCTGGCAGGCTGGGTTTCTGTTTCAAAGCAGGAAAAAGTGTACTGCAAACTGAAAACATTTTCTTCTCCAAAATGGGTAGAAGAGGATGACATTTAAGATAATCCACAATCTGGACCCAAACTCCCTCTCCAAGCTCTTCACAGATTTCTCCCGGGGGAACCACCCTCCAGCCCTACTGCTCATCCACAGCCTCTCCAATCCATAATGCAGATCTCGGCTTCTCTGTCACAGGTTGCAAACTGGTGGTCCAACTGCCAAGCCCAGCCTGCAGACGTGTTTTGTTTTATCTGTGTGTTTTGTGGTGTTGTGTTTTTTTTTTTTTTCAATGAGCCAACATTTAAAAAAATCTAGAGATTCACATAATTCATATTGTGGCATTTCTTGAAAAATCTCACAATCTGGCGACACGAGGCTTCATTCTCACAAGACAACAACTATTCCTATGGGGTGTCTCCTTTCGGATGAAGTGTCTGTCCTTTACTGTGAAGTCTCGACTCCTCCTCTCCTCAGCTCTGCCTCTCAGACTATGTCAACCTCATTTATCAAACGTGCTGCACTGTTTTCCTAATAGTAAAGGAGTATTTCTCCCCACTGTGTTTCCTTCAAACACAACAAAAGTGAGACAAGAGGAACCACATCCTGTGAAGGAGACTGAAGAATGCTTACCGATGTAGAGGTAAAAATGTAACATGTCAATGACCCGGCCAGTTCCACTCACCACTGTTACTCGCTGGCGTTATTGCTATTCATGGCTTTGGGGTGGCTTCTGCTGACCCCTCCTTGCCTGTTTCCCATCCCTTGAAACACTTGATCCAACCTCATCACACCCCTGCCTTGTTCCAGAGGTTTACAAAACACAGCCATGGCATTAGCTCTTATTTAAATGCTGACACCTCTTTGTTGCTAATATATACTTTGATGACTTGAACAGTCCCACGTGATGACCTGTGTCCAGAGGTCACAGATACTTTGTGGAGAAGAGCTATCCACTAGTGAGTACACTTGACATTGATGGAGAGTGAGGGAAGATTTCATTCCTGCATCAATTATTTACTGGTGGACAGTGCAGCAGCAGGCAGTGTAGATCTGAGGTTGCCCTGGGAACCAGGCACAGGTCCTTTACCTACACAGTGCTTGTAAGCAAAGATGCAAAAACCCATTTTGCCATTTAATACAACAGGGAAAGAGAGAACTGTACAATTTTTGCTCTTTCTGGGTAACTGGCATCCAGTACCCCACTTTAGCGTGTATCAATGACCATGGGTGGTATAGAACTCCAGGGTGCATTGGTTGATTTGTAGGAGCTACTGATTTAGGGTCATTTTAGTGTACCCCAAAACTGCAAGGCACTGAAAACAGCTGTATACTGCATGAAGGGTGCATGCCTGTGGCATTAATGCTAATATGCCGTTAGTTCTTTGGGATTCCAAAGAGCCATCAGAGTACAACTTGGCAAAGGTAGTGATTCTCTCAACACCTCTCTTCTTTTTGCTGCCTGACCTTGATTTCCATCTGTTATCTCTTCCACCAAAGCCTCAAGTATGCACAAAAACTTTCTATGGGTCTGCAATAAAGTCTGATTTCTTGTCATTCTTCCTAGGACACTGCCACTTGGATACATTCAGGGGTGGATCTGAATGAGTTGGTAGGGGAAAGATGGTTCGGTAAACAGAGTGTACATTAAAAACAAAGTACATTCAAATCAGAACTGTAATGTGTGCATACAGACATTTATCATCAGAATTTCTGTAAGCTCAATGGTATAAGTTCCTTATTAATTTCTAACGTATCAGACATGAAAGAGAAGATTCTCAAGTTTTTAACTGATAGAAAATAAGTTACTCATCTGGATAAATTCACAAAAATTCCCTTGGAACAGTCATTTAAAAATATTTTGATCTCATATTGTGAATGCCATTTTCCACAATCAGTATGTTCTCATAGAAAACAAGGTACCAAGTGCACATGTACACATCTGTTTTCTCCAAAACAAGCCCAACACATACCATCCCTCATCACTTTGTACTTCAAAGAACTTTCACCAGAAAGCAAATGCTCTCAAGAATCTCAGATATGTGGAAAAGAAACAGAATTGCATTTATATGAAGCATCTTTGACAACTAATAGATGTATGGAACTCAATCATTTTCTAATGGAAAATATTGTCATTTATTCCTAGGATTGGCAAATCCCACCACATATGGAGAGAGAAAAATGTTCACATAATAAAAACAATAAAGCAATAAGATAGAGGGGCCTTAAAAGTTGACAAATGTAACATTTCTTTTTATTATTTCATGTGTATGGGTGTTGTGTCTACATGTATGTCTACATGTATATCAGATGTGTGTCTAGAGCATTCTAGGGGACCAGATGATGGTGTTGGATCTCAGAAACTCTGGGTTACAGATAGTTTTGAGCTGCCATGTGGGTACTTGGAATCTAACTCAAGTCCTTTGGAAGAGCAGTCAGTGCTCTTAACCATTGAGCCATCTCTTCAGCTCTCCAAGACATTTCTTAAGGTTTCTATATGACTAGAGTTTTCCATTTTGCTATTTTTCTCCAAAATGTGACATTCTTTTAAATTCTACAGGGTTCAACTGCTGCCTATTTATTAAGCACCCAAGTGATGTCAATCATTTTCCAACTTGACACATTAAACTAAACACAAAGGTTTAAGGAATTTCCCTCTATAATATCATACACGAATGATTTTTAAGATATGAAGAAGACACCAAAGTGTTTCCCCTCAGTCCATCATTTGGGGGAAATGGTAGCAGAAGTTTGGTAACAACTTGATTCTGCCATGCTTAACTCTATCAAAACCTACTCGCTCTGAAGGAATTGTTCGATTTTCTATGTTTTTTCCCTCCCACTTAATAAGAGTTAAGCCACACTGCTGAACATGACTACATCTAATTCTCCTTTGTAACTACTAACACTATAATTTTTCAATAACAGATTAGTCTGAGGATCTGTAAACAGCACCTTCTTCTGCTTGCCTCACCTTCCTTTACAAACATTTATAAGAAGTGAATGGCAGGCAACACATGTATTTGTAATTACAATTGAAAACCAAATTCTTGAACAGCTGTGGCGACAGAAAAGATTAGAGTCCGATAATGGCTTAGAATAATGAAGAGAGAGATTGTAAAGGTTCAGCTACAGGGCTGATGAGATGTGGGAAGAAAGTCTGCTCTTCAAAATCCATAATCCACATTACTCTGAAACACTAAATTAAAGCACATGTATTCTAGGAACTAGAAATGTGAAAGTCGATGAACGATTCTCAAACCATTGACAATTTAAAACATATATCAAATCCTGTGTTTTACCAGCCATAAACTGGGAATCTGAACATTATTCATGTAAGATATTTGAGAATATTATTTAAACTTCCTCTTAAAAAAGGTTATAAATTCAAATTTGGGTACATACATCTAGGTAGCCTGATGAACATTACTCATTGTGAACATCATATATTCTAATAGCTATAAAGTAGGGAGTTCATGTTACAAATACTTTGAATTTAACATTTAAGAGCAGAAAACAGTGTTTAGATTTGTGCAGACAACTCCGAATAGGAATCTGATCACAGGGTGGTCATCTTTTGTTGCTGATGGCTTGCTTCAATAAACAAGCATCAAGACAGTAGAATCTGAGACTGTAGGAAAATTTGCTATCAATTCTCACTGTGCTATTTTATAAGCCATTTCGCCACTCTTTTTAAAGTTTTACAAGCTAGGAGCCTCAGAAGCAACAGTGCATTTATTTAAGCAAATTTATACATAATAAATTTTGCTTTTATTATATTAGATTACTTAGGTTTTACAATTGAAATGTGCCAATTAAACAGTACTTGATTTTTTAAAAAAATTTTGTCTTCTATTTGATTTTACCAAATGAAACTTATAGAAACATAAGCACATCTGACTACTTTTTTTTTTTTAAAGTATTTCTTAAACCAAAATAGAAGCTCTCCATGGCACACTTATTTTGACCTCTCATGCCCACATTAGACAGAATGGGCTTTCATGTGTTTAAGCCATGACCAAAACATATAACATGCTCCCTAGGTTAAACACATGGCCAGAAAACAAGTTAATAAACTTTTATATGATGGTTTCAATTTTGTCCGTCACTCGTTTCTTTCCTGCACAAGCTGCTGTCAGCATTAGTACAAGGGAAGGGCCTGAAATGATATCCCCATCCCAGGGACCCCTGATACTCTACCTAGCAGGTAGAACACTTGAGTGACTAAGGACCCCACAATCCCCAGGGCTCTGGTCATCTGCACCAAATCAAAAAGTGTCCTCCAAAACCGTTTTTTTTTTTTTTTTCTTTTTTCGCCTCAGTGTTTTTGATCTTGGATTTTAAGCATTGTACTGATTCGTGCCCCAGATGTATATTTAGTGCAAAATTCCACATACATATTTGATCTGGACAAGGGATCAACTAACTGTTTAAAGGAAATGAAACCATGCCCAGCTAGCCCAGCTCTCCTTGATAGAACTATTGTGTAATAGATCCTGGGATCACAGATTAGAGGAGAATATGTAATCCTTCATCAAAGAATGTCAGCTGAGCCACAATGCTGCCTCTGCTTGATGTGATACTCTTTTAAAAGTCATAATGAGAACTTAAAAAGTATGTTACAGTCTTCCACCAAAAAATTAGCCGTTTATACAAATGATTGTTAATCTTAGAGGAATCAGAGCCTCAAATACAAAGCCTCGAGACACTTCCTTTCAAAAATAAAAATCACTATGCACATGAGTAATGTAGGTCTACTCCCAAAGCAAATTATTATGTTCTACATTTAAATTTAAATGGTAAAAAATACCTTAGAACGTGTACTTTAAAGGAAGATAAAAATAATAAGGAGATTCCCCTGAAGGGTTTTCATTAATAACATTTTTTTCAATATAGGGAAATATTTATACTCAGCTTTTCTCAACATCTAAAATTTTCAAAACAAATTATATAATCTTTTCACAACTTGAATGCTAATTACACAATCAATTCACAAACCTATCATATTTAGATTAAAAGGGATGCATTAGTGATTTAAGTAGTATACATTAATCTTGGCAGATAGTTAAATGTAAAATTCACCAAATTTGATATGTTAAAAATCTCACCTGAAGTACAATGAAGTTTTTAAATGCTACTTTCATCAGATAATGTTAAAATTAATCTGATAGCTTCGAACAGAACAAGCACCCAGTACTTTTCTTGGTATTACAATTGCCCCAAGATAGCAACACCTGCAGACTGAAGTTGAATTATTTTATATGAAACTGCAGATAGTATTCAAAACTTAAGGGAAAAGATGTTAGGTTTCCATTATGGCCTCACTGACTAAGGGTTGACCCAACTTGCTAGCATCATATGTGAATGAAAATTACATTAACATTACTGAAATTATATTAATCTAGAACATCAAGAATCAACGTTCTTTGAAATATAACCTTAACTTTACAAATGCACTCATGGTTTATGACTTTAAATTAATAATATAAAAACATATTCATCTTTCATGCATGCAGCAACTTCTTGATTATCTGTGTAGGTTGTGTATATGCATAGTTTAATGATATTTTTCCAAATATCTAAATGTCTAAATAATGTAAAATGTGATATACATTAAATTAAGGTATATTTGTGATTTTGTAGACATCTAGGTATACTGGATGATTTTTTAGGCTAATTTAAAAACAGATGTGAATTTCTGTATATTTTAACCTTTTTAAATTTCTAAATTATGGACTTAAGGACATATTATTCATGTAAAGAAAAAATCTCGAGATCCCTAGGTAATGGAAAAATGTAGTAGATAAAAACCATATGTATAAATAGTTTAAATTATCACAGTGCAGTTAAATTTTATGATGACACAATATTTGAATTTTCAAATGTATAACATAGGTCTTCTTTATTTGAAAAAATATTTTAAATAAAGGAACTGTTTTTAAATCCATACATGAATAATTTTAAAAATAAATTTAATTTAAAAAGTTATATATTTTACATTACATTGTCTTTAAGTTAGAATAGTGGAAAATACTATATATCTACTACCTTACCAATTAAAACACTACAGAAAATTAAATCAGGCTAAAAGCAAAAAATAGCAAACATATTAAAATCATTTTATACTTTACACTGATTCAAAGTTCCTGCCACAATAACAGTTTCAAAATTAGTAATTATGAAAACAATTTTGTTGGTAATTCAAATTACATGAGTATAATATGTAAAAATATTTGTATTAGAGACCTGTCATTGAGAGATTATAAACATATTAGGACAAATGCAATGACTAAGGGTGAACTTTGATTTCCTTATTTTTTTTTAAATCACAGAAAACATGATATGATAATCTACTTATACCTGAAAAGAGTACCTCATCTTTGAGTAACAATTTAGATTTTTGTCTAGATTAAAATTGGCTATAATTGGAAATATGCACCCTCAGGGGAGGAAAACATGTCGGAGGCTAACAACACAGAAACACAGGCTTATAACCATGTGTGGATAGCCACATCTGTTCTGTTTTGATTGTTGAGAGCAACATCTGGGCAGCTTTCTTTAAGTCTCTCCTTTTCCTGAACTCCAATTCATCGATAGTCTTAGAGAACGGCACACATACACTCTTTCTCCTAGGAGGTTATGGTTTTCCCCAGTGCTTTGCCAATGATTTGGGAATGCTGCAAGCACTATCTAAGAAGAAGAAGGTTAGGTTTTCAGTTATTTTAACCACGTCAGGTTATTCTCCTGTCGTTATTGTTCTTCTCATTAGACTCAGAGGATTCCTGTGAGAAACATTAGCTGTCTTTTCCATAAGACAAAACATGGTTATTTATACAGAAGCCCCTGTTGCTTCGCATTAGGAGGCGTTCATCTATATTTGCTTCACTAAATTTTTATTTGCAATATTTTAATCTACATTTGCTATTAATAATTACACAAAATATGAAAAATCATTTGAAATACCGATTTCATTTTTTTTTTTGCTTGTCTATATAAAAATAATGTAACACTATTGGGAGTTTTTGTTCTTATTCCTAGGTTAAGATTTTCTTTTTTTAAGATGTCTTTAGCTAGAAGTGATTGGAAATTCTGAAAATAATGAAATTGATAGCTGTGTCTACTGCAGGCTTTTGGTGATTATTTTAAATAAAAAAAGAGGCCCAATGCCGAAGCTTTTAGAGTCTCTTGCCAAGTTTCCCCACCTACATGTAGATAAATTCCAAATTCCTTAATTAAAAGTATGAGCAGAGATGTTACACATTAAAAGACCATCTGGTAGACTGAAAACAAACAATAGATGTACTTTTCAATAGTTTCACTTTTATAATGATCAAAATAAACATATCTCAGTATGAATATATAATGCATGGGCTTCATGCAAGCATATTAAAATACTCTATGCATTTCTCATTGTATGTTAAAAGTAAAATATCCAATCATGTCTTTTCACTTTCTGCATAACGTACCTTCCAAAGTGCATTAGCTCTCCTATGACACCATCCCAGCACAGGAGTCAAACGCTGGACACAATAGAGATGCTGGAGTCTTGAATGAAGACCTCTTCTTGGGGAATCACGTTGTTGTGCAAAAAGACATCTCCTCGTGCTGCTAGGGGGCTAACAATTCGAATTGTAGAAAGTGATGTGAGCTGAGCTCAAGATGAAATAACTCTCTACACTTTCTTTAAAAGACAGCTTTCCTTTCTTTGGCATGGAGGTGGGGGGGCGTGGAGGCAACACACTCACATAATTCTACTATCAGAGTTGTGGTACCAGAGCTGCTCAGAGTCTGACTGTAGGAAGACAGTCATTTCCACCCTGCTAGGGCTTCCACGTTTTAATAACCGAAAGGAGAATTATCAGCATAATCTTAACTATTAATTGAGGAAATGACAGAATGATGGAAATACATTGATTAAGAACCTTATCATCAAATATAAGTGACCTTTGTGAGTTACCTCTTAATGATCTTATTAAATTATTCAAGTTCTGGGTTTTTACTTAAGTCTCTATATGGAAACTTATACTTGGCCCCATATTCATAGAAAGCACACCTATAAAATGGACTGTTAAGACACTGTCTATCCTCCATAATATAATGACTTACGCACAAGAGTCAGAACTCTTGGGTCAGTTTCAGAAAGCAGGGCTCTAATTTTCATGCCTGGTTCTAAATCCCAAATACTTCAACGTGAAAAAATTCTGTATTAATTTTCATCTGTACTTACCTACTTGACGTAAAAGTCAGAATCTGCTCTTTACATTGCTCTTCTGTGGACCCCAGTGCTACACATAGAAAGCACTCGGACCATAACACTTTCTAAAAGGTTCTCAGATTCTCTCTTTCGGCCCCTCTCCCCTTTTCTTCCTTCCCTTCTTTCCTTTATCTCCTTTTGGACTTAAGGCGGAGAGACCCAGTAAACCCACTTATAAAAGAGCTGGTTATTACTAAATAATATGATAGCATTATGATACCCAAATGACATCATTCTCTCCCCTCTCCCAATACTTAATATTCCACAATGTTGGTGAATATCTTATTCAACCAATAGCATTCCGCAGTGGCTTCTATATGTAATTATGATTCCGTGCACTATGATTTATTAAATAATTTACTTTCCAAAAGGTATTGTTTGCTTTTGCCATGCTTCAATTGTGAGGAATATGTTTTTTTTTTAAAAAAAAAAAAAGAAAAGAAAAATATCATGTCCATGAACTGTGATCAACTTTCAAACTCACAAAAAGAGAATTTGCTGATATGCTACCTGTAACTTCACATATTTCTAGACTTAGGGTAACTATCTATTATCTGAACAAAGTCATGGAAGTCAGTTAAGACTGCCACCTACCACAGACTTGTTGTCAACCGTCATCTCTCAGAGTTCAGGAAACTATCAAGAGGCATCATCATCATCATCATCATCTCATTACTTTTAGCTATCTATTCACCTGACTTATGAGTATGTTGCTTGATACTGACATCAATGTACAAGTGACTAAAGGCACAGGCTTGAGTAGATCATCATTAACAAAGTCTAGGTAGCTTGATCAGACTGTACAATTACCTCAGCTATTCAATCAAACTATGAAAATGTTATCAAAATGTCTTCAAATGAATGGACCCTGTCCTAGTTTAGGTGAGAAACACCAATTCATATTTGAACGTGCTTCTGCATTTTCATAGTTTATATCAAAATAGGCATCTTGGATAACACTTTCAAAATGGTATTTCAAGTCCTTTATTTTAACAGCTTAAACTTTCAAATGAGCATTTTGAACTAGAAGAACACCAATCCAATGCCAATAATCTACTGTTATCCAGAAGCTTAAAATAAAGCAGGAAGCAGAGATCCTCCGGGGACCTAAAGAGCATTGTCACTACTCGATCATCGGTGCACAACACACAGCTGTGGCTTTCTTCTGAAACCCTTTCCTTCACAGGCATAGCAGAATACTTTTCTAGATTCATGTTGTAAACTTCCAGTGTTGTGTGTCCCTGAGCCTTCAGGCAGGTAGTACAATCCATCCTGCAGTGCAGACCAAAGTCTAAGAAAAATCTTAATTTATATTTCATAAGAACCTGACAAAACTGAAGACAATGAGATAGATAAGAAACAAATGCAGACATCACAGGAGGGTGACAAAATTCAGCGTATATGGTGGGAGAGTATCTCTGGACTTAGGAAATAAAATCATAACACACACACACACACACACACACACACACACACATCTCTAATTCTAAGAAAGCTCTGAAATACTCAACTGGAATGTTGATGTAAATAAAAAGGGGAAGGGAATAACCAAAAGGAGTCATGATTACCACTCATGGATCAAAATGCCATAATCTCTTTTGATGTACAAGAGCATACTCTGATGCACACTATATTGGGGAGGAAAAGGGAGACTTTTGTTGAAAATGAATTAATGGATTGTTTCCTCATGCTTTATCTGGTTCCCTTTTAAAAATAATATTTTTTTTTTAAAAAAGCTCAAATTCGGTCCCCACAACTAAGATATTTTCATTATGAGAAGTGCTGTGTTGAAACTTTCATGAACCATCACACTTGTTTGGAAACAAATGACTTTTCAAGACAGAGAAGTATTACTATCAATCACCAACAAGTTAATTCTACATAATAAGGCAGGTTTGGATGCAAACTGATCCATTGTGGAATACTGTATCTAAAATTGATTACAACAGCACTCAAAATGAATACCCCCCTTCCAAACCACTTCTTTGCTCTGAAACATTAATCTCAATTAGAAGGAATGCTTCATAATGGTAATGCTTGGTATAAGAAAAAGTATAAAATAAATCAGGTTTTATAAGACACAACAATTAATCAGTTTTCAGGCTAAGACTTTTTTTTTCTACCTCTTTTTTTTTTTTTTTTTTTTTGAGGCACAAAATTTCCATTAGGACTCTTAAAACAGCTGGTATCTCTAAAATTAGGTTTTAAATGTGTTCTAAAAGAGGCTTACAAGAAATAATTTTTCAAATTTGGCTGCTGAAACTTTGAAATGGCACTGTGTTCTTGTACTACCTCTTCAGGCCAATGCTTCCTTCTGTGTGTGAGAGTTAAATGCTTCTCTGGACTATCACAGCCCACTTCATAAAGCAAATATGAACATAGACTTGAACTGAAAACCCCCAAGGAGCTTTAACCAATTGCAGATATCGTTACATTCTCAACCTATGTAAAGAAAAGTACGTCTTCGGAGTTAAAATGGACAGCCCACTGTCAAAGGCAACACCGAGTCGATGAGCTACATGAACGACAGGCTGCTTAACAGGTCTTCATAGCCCAGCTTCAACAAAGGGGCAGACAATTCACATTGCTCCTGAACACCCTGCATCACACCCAAATAGTACCTCTGTGACATTCTGCTACCACCCAGAAACCCAAAGCCAAGTGCTGAAATAAAGTTTAGTAAAGAGGCAGTGCACATAGATTAAAATAACCACTCTTTTATAACCTAAGTAAGTTGGCTGGGCGGCACTCTTATACAGGATAGGATCACACTCTGGTTTTATCTCTAGATTCTTCATTGCAGGTAAGATAAACCTCAGTATTCCCAAATGCACATTCTCAGCTGTTGCAAAACCATCATTTTCGTACTTACAGCCTACCCCTGATTCAGTGTTTCTGACAGATTGCTCTTCTCATAGTGATAGCCCCTCAGTTCTCCCTGGTCTCCTCTTTGCTTGACTCTTTACAAAGAGAAACGTTACTCTTAGTTCTCAGAAGCAAAGCTAAAGAAAGATTAGCTTCAACTAGCTAACTGGATCATCACTGTCTCCTCTGCCTCCTTTTCAAATAAATGTAAAACTTTTGCTCTATTTGCAAGCTTGGTTTCTATTCAAAGGTAAGCAACCTGATCGTCCTTTGTCTTCACCCTCATAAAGCAGGCTCCTTTCTCAAACCAGAAGACTCCTCCAAGACCAGAGTAAGACAACCCTCCATACCTCATCTCTTCCATTCATTTCTAGAAAATACAGCTGCACAAAAACAATTCCATTTCAGAAGAATAACCATCCACAAGTCTACTACAATCTGTTTCCTTTCCATTTAAAAACAGTGAACTAATGTTCATTAGAGTCAATATTCAATAGGCTCTGGATTGCTCATTTTAAGGTGATTGACATGGGATTCTCATTATTTCCCAAATCCATACATACTGGTATAGTTCCTTTCAAACTACATTTTCCAAAACCTGTTCAGTATATGTAAGATATATCACTGTCCTATTCAAAATAATTACTTTTTAATATCAATATCATATATTATTTTAAAGTTATTTAAAATAAATATTTCCTGCAATCAAAGCAGTACTTTCAAAGGAAAGAATATTAAAATCCTCACTTTAAAAGATAGGAGTGTGAAGGGAAATGCAACAGGAAGAGAGATGCACGCACTTCTGAAATATACACTAGAATACCTAGTGTCATTATAAACCCCCTAGCTTTGAAGAATTTAGGAATAATTTGTGAATGCCATGACATTTTAAAGTGGGATTAGCAAGTCTTATTACCGAACTAACCTCTTACTCTTACATAAAGAATTAAATATTTGCTCTGAATTTAGAATCAAAAATCGAAACTTTCAAGGCTCCTCCATGAACTTCACGCATTAAGAAATGCAAGCCAGAAGTTTTGAGTGCTGAGAGTGTACACTGGAACACACAAGGTAAGACTACTGAGCTATGCATGAAATAGGTTTTAAGATTACAATTTATAATAAATTATAATTATACAGCTATTCCTAATTCTAAACTCTGTTCTTAATTCTAGAAAGGCTACAAATATTTCTCTCAAGCAGGTATGGGGTTATGCGTCGTATTTTAAAGACAGGGGAAATCAAATCAGTTCGGTTAAGCTGAAATACTACTTTAAGTGGTCCTTTCTCAAGATTTCCTAAGGTGCCAGCTCTCTCTCTCTCTCTCTCTCTCTCTCTCTCTCTCTCTCTCTCTCTCTCTCTCTCTCTCACCTGACCACGGAAGAGCAAGATAATGCCTGCACACATTGCCTTTTCTAGTGAAAAAGACCACCCAGTGTATTCTGCCAGTCTACAAATGTTTGATAAATACATGGCCAGAAGATAAGAAGTAAAAGTATGATTGAGAGAGAGAGTCTTGGTCTCCGGTAGCTCAGCTGCCTGGGGCCCTGGAAAAAGTACCAGGCTAGTTGTCAGGATTTCATTTTCATTTCTTCTACTCCAAGGGTCCCGAGAACTTTTCTCTAGCCTAGAATCATAAGTACTTCAGAAAACAAATGCACTCGCTGTATTATTACCCGGTGGAATTACTGGCTGCCGTTTCTCCACGACAACAATTAACAAGTTAACCTCTACATCAGGAGAGGCAGCAGGAAGGGAATTTGGATTGCGTTCAGTAAGAGGCTCAGCAAAGATCACACATCATTTGCCCCAACCTGAAACATCTGAAACCCCCTTTCATCAGTAGTAAAATCACGATAGCGACTTAAGTGAGTAGCAGGCTCATCCATCTGTAATTTTTCTTTTTTTATAATGTCCTAGTCAGTTATGTTTTGTTTGCTTCCAGTCCGGTCCAGAGTTTCCAGATCAAGTTTCAGCCGAGATCAACGCTCCTCTCAGCCTCCACAGCCCCTAGTACTTTCACTCCTTGGCAACTTAGCCGCCTGGAGAAGCCTCCTCCCCACTTCCCGGGCAAACGCTGACACCCCAAGGCTTTCAGCTCCCGGGAAGTCCCACCGGAGCCCTCCAGAGACCTTCCCAGAGAACCAGAGATTGTGTCCCCAAACTGGGTAGCAGCCCAAGAGAGAGCGAGGAGGTCATCTACACTCCGTGCCCTTACAGGTTCCGGGGGAAACCACCTTCCTCGGGGAACCCGGGGAGCCCAGAGTTCCTTAACCCTGCCCAGCTGCCAGGTGGGAGGCACCGCCGAAGTTCCCACCTGAGCCCGCAGTCAAGGGTGGCAGACGCGAGGGAGGGGCGGGGACCCGAGGCCGGCCGGAACCCGGACGCCCCGGGAGCGCCGAGACTCTGCAAGCTGGGATGCTCTGCCGCCTGCAGGGCTGGCCAACTCGCAGCGGCCCCTCGGAGCAGCGGTTCGAAGAGGGAAACGCGCGTCCCCGCTCGCTCCCCGCCCGCCAGCCCGAGGCCCCGGCGCTAGGACCCCAGAAAGGAAAGAGGGCGCACGGCGCCGCACTTACCGCGCTCCGCTCGCCCGCGCCGCCCGCTCGCACCCCGACCACCGCCGCCGCGTCCGCCCCGGCGCTCGCCGGGCCAAATTCAAAGGCGCCGGGTGCGGGGGAGGGGGACGGTGGAGGAGAGGGGAGGGAGGGGAGGGAGGGATGCAAGTGTTACAACTTCCTCCGCTGCCCACAGCCCGGCGGCCCGGGGACGCGGCGAGGGGAGGGAAGCGCGCGGGCGCCAATGAGTTCACTTTCTTTTTCTCCCCCGCGCGCTCCCCCTCGCGCTTCCCGCCGCCGGGCCCCTCCAGCCTCCTCCACCGGCCCGGGTCCTCGCTTCTCGGCCCGGGGAGTGGGAGGATGGAGGAGGCGAGGGAGGAGGGAGAGAAGGGAAAGGTGAGCAGGCGAGCAGGGCGCTGTGCCAGGGAGCAGCATCCAGGACCGTAATTGTGGGCAAGGGCGGGGGACGTTCTGGGTTGGTGTGCCCGAGACCAGGCGCGTACACGTGTGTGTGTGTGTGTGTGTGTGTGTGTGTGTGTGTGTGTGTGTGTGTGTGTGTGTGTGTAAGAGAGAGGAGCGGAGCCTACCATGCGCTTCCCTGGTGCGGATCGCGGGAGAGCCCAATCACAGGGCGAGCTGGACCTGGCTGTGATCATTTATAATCCTTGACTCCTCCGCTACGCCACTTGTCAAGATGACAGGTACTTTATTTCTTCTTCTTCTTTATTCAAAAAATGAGATTCCCGGTTTTCTGCTTTTTTCGCTGTCAAATGGGATTTGCCGGACTGAACCACGTCCACGACGCCGCCCCTCCCTCCATCCCTCCTCCCAGCCACGCTGGGTACGAGGAAAGCACCGAGGCTCCCATGCTGTGACCAATCAGTGTATCTACTACTCTCGCCGTGATTTAGGGGTCATCCATGAATAACACTTCATGCTGATGAATGGCTCTTGCCGGCTTTCGGCTCTGATGAGGGGTCTGCCGGCCGCTGATTGCAAACACTAATGAACTTACAGCGCCATTTGAAATTCACACGCACCAATAAAGTGCGGGGTACGTGCGTGGGAGTCTGTCCTTTTCTTCTCCGGGTGACCGGGAGGAAGACCTGGGGGAAGGGGCGGGTAATTGCCTTGGACTTAAGTGGAAACACTTCTCAGTGTAATCAAACCTCTAACCTTCTCAGAAAACAACTTCTCTTGATCTTCCATAGGGTGGGCATTTCGGGTCAGCTGAGTCACCCGAGGAGGTGGGAGTGCAAGACACTGCCTGGGAAGATGGATTCCTAGACAGAAGGGTGTAATTAAGGATTGCCACCCCCGGTAGGCGGCCCGTCCTTCACAGAGCTTTTCGAAAATGACTCGCGTCTTTCCTTCCAGAAGTGTCCTCTTGTCCGAGACCGAAAAGCGCAAATGACCTTCGGACTCCGGCAGGGGGGGGGGATGCGGGCGGGGGGGGGGTGCACTGAACTCAGACTTCCTCACAAGCCCCAGCTCTGCTCTATTTAAAACAAGTGTCTGCACCCGGGTTCAAGTACCTGGACCTCCAGCCAGTACCCACTGTCAGGGGCACCCTCAGCAAACCCCCAAAGCGCCCACCACCAGCAAGCACCACCCACTTCTGTTTCTCCTCTCTTCCCTCAAATTAGCAGCCCAACACTGCCCCTGCCACAACTGGGTTTGCAGTGAGAGCGGAAAAGTTTATCGCCTCTAGGACACGGCCACTTTGTAAGTTTCTGCCAAAACTCAACTGGCGGGGTGGGGTGGGGGGGTGGGGGGGTGGGGGTGCAGTGGGGGGGGGTTCTCTAGCCCCAGGCCCCGCCCTCACCCTCACCCTCACCCCTGGCAACGAAAAGCCCACTCTAGGAGCATTTTTAAGTGCACGAAGCCCCTTCACCGAGCCGCTTTCTGGCTCCCTGACTCCTGCCACCTCCAGGCACCTTTCTGTCCGCGGGAGGCATGGGTCCTGCGCCTTGGAGAGGACCAGTGCGCTGTAGCTCCTTGAAGAGGAGCAGCCAAGGTTCCCTGAGACCAGCCTGGAGCCACGGCTCCAACTGAGAGTCCCCAGGCCTGGCCAGAGCTACTGCTGGCCAGTCTGGCCAGTCTCCCGCAGCTGGCGGAGGGACCAGACTCCAGCCGAGCCCTCCCACTTTGCACTGCGAAGGAACTTTAGAGCGGAGGACTCCACCAGTCAGTACCTAATTTGTCTTGGCCGGGATCAAAGACGTTTGTGTTTTTTAACGTTGAAACGAACAAATCTAGCAATCGGATAAACAGGGAAAAGCCTGAACCTTTCTGTTGTTTCCCCAAAGTTTAGCGCGGAACTCATAGAGCCTCAGTGAACTCGAATTAGAGCGTCCATGCCCATGGTGTGAGTTCCCGAAGACACTAAGTCACTGAGTGCAAGCCTGGGCTTTGGGAAGTCTTGGAAATAAGTGAATCCGACCCGGTTCTATGAGCGCTAATGACTCAAAGGCCCACCGGTACATCTTTCTGGAACAATCTAGGGATGGCACAGCCTCTTTACTGCCACAGGAATTTCACACTTCAAAAAGACTAAGGCAGCAGACTCGCATGAATTACACTGTCCTGTCTTCATTATCGTAAGAAGTCCGTCGATTATGAATGTATGGCTCCAGATACCACAAGAAAATCAAGTAAACCCCCCCCCCCCAAATTAGCATCCTTGACATGATCCTAAGGAAAATCTGAGGGTGTTTTGTAAATCACCTCAGTTTCCACAAAACATTCTGTGAGTGTAACTTTTATAACTGTCCAAGAAGCAAAACCCATCTCTTGTTCTTACATATGTTGATATTTAGAACGCACAATTAAAAAACACTACCCCAAACCAAAGATGCCAAAACATAATAGCTGCGTTCGGGGCGGGGGGGGGGGGGATGAGGAGGTACCCCAAACCCAAAGATGCCAAAACATAATAGCTACATGCAGGGGGAGATGGGGAGGTACCCCAACCCCAAAAATGCCAAAACATAATAGCTGCGTGCAGGGGGAGATGGGGAGGGGCAATGTTTATTTCAGCTCTTTTTTTTTTTTTTTCTGAAAAGCCTCATTAAGGCAAACACTACTGATAAATGAAGAAAGAAATTAAAGACGTCATACGATGTAGGAACAGTAGTAAATCTTGGAGACTGTCTCTAGCCCACTTTCCTGTTAAGTGATATTCAAAAAGTTTTTCATGAACCTTCACACTAAGCGGATGCACTAAAAAACAAACCAACAAAAAAAAAAAACCCCACAAATCTCCAGAACTCATCACTATAGCTCTCTCTGCCTAGTGCCAAGCTTTGCTGCTGGACAGAGCATGCAGATGCCATCAGCTTTTGTGTGCTTCTGCAGAGCTCAGCCTGTAAGACACCCAGTATATATGTGTTCATTTCTCCTCTCCTCTCCTCTCCTGTTTTCCTCTCCTCTCCTCTTGTTTTCCTCTCCTCCCTAGTCTCCTTTTTTTATTCTTCTCTCCCCTCTCTTCTCAGAAGTCCCATCATCATTTGAGCCCCTTAGGAAATGTTGCTTGGCAAAACCAAACTGTACCAGGGCTTCTCGCTCCAAATGCATCCCTGGGAAGCAGTGAGGCTGCTGGATATGTGACCACCCCCACTCTGAGCTGCTTTCAGGGGAGGGGAGGATGGTGAATAGCTCACTTTGGCAGCAATAAAAACTGAGTAGCAGGGAAACAATACACAGTCTTGCCGCCTGTGTTGCCCAGCTGACTGCCCAGAGTAGCTAGGAGACTTGGTAGTCCTAACTCAGCTGGTCTGGTCTATGCATGATGATGACAGGAAGCCAGTTGCATTAACCTCCTTCCTTTAGTCTCTCCTGGTTTCCTGTGTCCTCAGGGAGACTTTAAAACTGACAGGAACCTCTAGATCCCCTTTGGGATTAGGGAGGACACACCTGGGCCATCCAAACTGGACTAGGGTGTTAAAAAAAAAAAAAAAAAAAACAGTCTCTTGACCAGCTGCTGAGTCAGAGCAAACAGCCCTCTACTCTGGTGTCCTGTCCCACCACCCACCCCTACCCCATGCCAACCTCTGCCACAGGTCTGTGGCCACATCAGGTGATGCTGGCTCTCTCTGGAGGAGGGTGTTTTGAAGGCTCTCTGCTTTCTCTTGTCCTGAGAGCCAGCCTTGAGCTGAGGGACTGGGTGGCAGCTGTTCCCATCTCCCTCTGATGGGGGAGCAGATGTCACCAAAAGCCCACTATGCCTTTTGACTTGAAAATCTTTCAAGCACACCGAAGGGGAGCGCTGAGTCAGGCAGGTGTGGGGTTTTCTCTGGAGAGTGTAGACAGAACTCTAATTTGGAGGTATTCTCCCCATACAGTCTTCCTTCTATAACCATAAAGACCTGCCCGAGGACCCAACTGCAGACTCAGACCTAATTGCTGCCGGTCTGCCAACTCTCCCACTTAAAAGATTCCAGACACTAAAAAACTTCCAGAAAGGACATTAAGAGTTAAAGCTCAGACACTAGAGCAACCAACCTACCTCTTGAAAAATCCCTGGAAACCCACCAATCCATAGATCTCCCCACGGGGTTATGTTTCAAACAGAATAAGGAGCAAGTGGCCAGAAGACCCTCACGGACATTGTAGAACAAGCTAAAGGCTGGTGGTTCCTAGAAGACTCTGAGGTCTAGGTCCCTAAAGTCTTCTTAAGTCACTTCGCAACTAGCAAACCACTTGATCTGCACTAATTCCCAGCAAGAGAATGTGAACTTGATACACAGGTCTCTGAAGTCACTATCAAGTGCTATCAGGCTGTTCTTCGCTCACAGAAATAACTTTTTTCCTTTGGCAGCTGGTCCGAAGGAAATGAAAACAAATATTTGAATTTGTTCAAAGGTTGTAGTAGAAAATGTGTTCCCATTACCTCAATTAAAGCAACCCAGGCTTCCCTCAGTGGCCACATTTTGGAGCCATGGAGTAGGCTGGTGATGAGATACTGCATCCTTTAAATTGGACCTCGCTTTTCCAGGACATTATTTTGTGTGGTTGAGCTGAGTAAACAGAGCTTCTGGTGGCTTTGACCTTTGGTGTGGAGCACATGTGTGGGGCAGATCCGGAACTGCTGATCCAGTTTCGCTAAAGCAGCACAAAGGGCCTCAAGGTATGTGAAGGATTCTGAACACCAAACTATCTCAGTTTTTGTTGCACTTCATACAAGTGTCGAACACATGCCATATGATTTTTCATGGGAAGATGGACTCTTTAGAATGAATAGTTCTCAGAGACTACCCGTTAAACTCATACTTGTTATTAATGGGTGAGTTTCAGTGGGTGGCAAATATAGTGTATTGGTGGTAGGCGCTCAATCAAGTCTATCATGCATTAATGACACGGGAGGACAGTTTTGTGAAGACAATCACATCTGTTAGCTATGTCAGGGTCTTGTTTATGAATTAATTTGTAAATATAGATCAAACTATAGGTGCCGAATTAGTATAGTTGACAGAAAATGAGCTGAACATCTTTCCAAGAAAAGCTCAGCCGGCTCTCCTCCTTGTTGGTGCCTCTTTAGCCCGGAGTAACCTGGACCCTGGAATGCCTTGATTTTCAAGCCCTGGTTAATGCTGTTCTCCCTAACAGGGCTTCCACTGTGTTTTCTGTGGGTGTCAGGGCAGTCCTTCCCTGTTGGTCGATATTGTTTGTTTGTTTGTGTGTGTGTGTGTGTGTGACTTCTTCCCAGTAACATTTCACAGCAGTGCAGAAGTGAACTCAAGCATCTTAACCCACAGGTCCTAGCTCCTGGGCTAGCCTGTAGAACACACTTAACAAATGCCTGAACTAACGGATAGATACAAGACTAAAATGTTTTTATTCCATCAAGTCATGCTCACTTTCCTAAAAATTATGTGCATAAAATAAATGTAGCCTGAAAAAATGTATGTATTAAGTATATTTCTCTACTTCTCTGACAGTGTCTCTTTCATGATTCATAGTTATGAAATGCCAGTCATTATAGGGAGTTCCCCCTGAACTATTTCCTCTTTCTTTAGAAATATAATCATAAGCAAAGACAAAAATAATGGGAAAAAGCAAAGAGTAAATTTCGTTTTTCTCCCTAGCAGGAAAATGCAGTAGTTACTGACAACCTGGGGGGAAAGGTCATAAGCATCATACCAAGGAGATACTCTTAAGTATTTTATATTAAAAGTGACATTATTACAACTCCTTTATTGCCTTTGAACTTTTAATGGCCAGAAGTCTAAAGCTTATGGTGACTACTTTGCATTTCTTCAAGACAAGGGTTCAGCTGGTATTGGGGAAACAATCTCTGTTTGTTCCTGTCTGCTCAGGAGGACTGTTTCTAATTGATCTGGCATGGAATTTAGTTGGAGATGTGTATGTGGCAACCACAGCACAGAGCCTGTGTGCTTTGTAAATTGATAACCATATGGGCCTTATTTGAGATACTTGAGGATTTCTTTTTCAACATTAACTTGGGTTAAATTGAACTATAAATCCAGCTCAAATATATACATCCGTGATGACAAATTCTTCGTAACGTTGGATAGATTCAACCCATGCTCCTCTCAGATTAATAAAGATGATGACCGCAGATCATACATGCAAAGGTCCTCAGCGATAAAGTATCACCGGGTTAGATGTTGCACTGTGTAAACGCAAATTGCACACATCAAGCAGGTATTTTTCTACTGCTATTACTTTCGACAGAATGGAAATGTTTAAAAATCATCCCTGGGTACAGAAAAGGGATATATAGTAGAATCTATCTCCTCCTTTACCGTGTCCAAGTACACTCTGCTATCCTCAAGAAGATTTAATTAAGCCAGCTCAGCTGAGCTGGAAAGCAAAGTGGCTGGAAAGTTATTGCTCATGGAAACATATTCAGGACACATGCAAAATAATGTATTTACTAAGTCTTCATTTAGGGATTTGAGCCACCAGGAAGGTTAAAAAAAATGCAGCATAATTCTGTAGCCTCCTCTCTCTGAATATCAAATTTCGAGCTGACACTTTGTTACAGATAATAGTACTAAGTTCTGGATGTTGATGGCCCTTCCCTTGCCGCTTTAAAATGCCTTGAAAAAGATACAGTTTCTTTAATTAAAAAGGCTGCACAGAACTAATCCCTCTAGCCGAAGAAAGAAAAGTTTTAAGCAATCTTTTCTGCTCCGAGAGAGAAAGGCAGACAATACCATAACAGATCAGAAACATAAGCTATAGTGTGCAGCCTGCAGCACAGCAGGGAACTGAATACCGCTCCGACTGTGTCATTTTTTAATCCCCATCCCAGTTTTTCCCGTCTGACCTCATGCTGAGATGAAGTTATCACAGAAGACAGCTTCACTCTCACCAATGAATCCAACCCTGGATCTGTATTATCCTCAGCAGATCAAAACACCGCTTTCATCAAATAGCATTATCTGCATAAAAGGCATGCAATTGCCCGATAATTTCACCCAAACTACACTATTCATTTAAAGGACAAGAAGAGAAATTAATTCATTCCTTTTGGGAGGTGGCCGAGAAAAGTGAGACTCAGGGAGAGGCAGAGGCTGGAAAAGCTAACTTACCCTCTTCCCTCATGGGAACTTTTCTGTTTTTAACACAGAATCCCAAGAAGGGCTCCATTTAAAAGTGCCCCTGCTCCTGCACTTGAAGATTAATTGTTGGACCAATTTGGTGCAGCTTGAGTGACTAAAGTGTGAGCTGTGGAGAAAACAGGCAGTGGGGATTTACAAAGCTTGCTGATGTCGTTAGCCATGCTTCCATGAACCCCAATAAAAACATCATATCTAGTCAAATTGAAGGAGCATTAAGAATTAGCTGGACAAGGGGATGAAGTTTAACACAGTGTCATACTGGAATGGGAGCTCTCTTGCTGGAAGATCTTTCTGGAATTCCAAGAAGCTTGGATTTCCACAGCAGGGCGATGGCTATTAAACACCTTTGAGTTGATACTCAGCAGAACATTTTTAAAAACCTTAATGACAACATTAACTTTATTTAAAAACAACAACAACAACAACAACACTGAAGCTTTCTTCGGGATTTCTTTCCCACAGTTCATGCTGTGCAATCCTTTGCATCATGGATCATATAAACTGGTATCACGGACTCCCCTTGATAACGCAGCCCAACTTCTTAGTGAATGACATCACTTGTTTCATTCAGTGTCATGGTAGGTTAGAGCGATCACACAAAGCCACTGGTGTAAAGGAAGTGGAAGAATGAAGAAGCACTAAAACTGTGGGTGTGGGTGACTTGGAATGCACATGTTAATAAAGTCCTAATAGTATTACTCACCATAATTTTAATGAGTTAGCTTGAGAAGTAACCCTTCGGTTCAGCCTTCCCAGAATTTACTCTGTAAACTGCTAGTGGAAGAAATCTAGCCTAATCCTACCCTCCCATCTCTCAGCCATCATCTATATGCCACCCCCACAAATGTTTAGGACAAACATTTTGAACTGCTTGAAACAAGAGTAACACAAACACACATCACACAGGAGCCTAGGAA
Organism: Onychomys torridus; assembly: GCF_903995425.1. Classification (NCBI taxonomy): domain Eukaryota; kingdom Metazoa; phylum Chordata; class Mammalia; order Rodentia; family Cricetidae; genus Onychomys; species Onychomys torridus. Next base: position 42,278,950 of record NC_050459.1, read on the forward strand.
CAGTCCTGATTATTCCCAAGACAAGTACAGGAACACTAATTTTTCTCTTGAAAGACAGACTCTAACCCTACTAGCAATTCATCAGCGTATAATATTTGTCAGCACTGGTATTTTAATTACTCACTTGTATTCTCTAAAACACATAAAATGGAATTAATAAATAGGTTATTTTCCCACAAACCAGCCCCCTGAAGCTACAACTTAATACCGCAGTGCTCTGAGGCTACATGTCTATGTAGCCACATGGTCTGCTCAGTAGTAAAGTTCAAATTCATGTTTCCAAAATGCAGCTTCATGACATACTAATTATGTGAAATTTAATGTGATTAACCATTAAACGATGGTATTTCCTTGAATTTAATGACAGTACTATTTTCATGTCAAATTTGATTATAAGAACCAGTGTTCAGAGTGAACTGTTTAAAATCCCAAATCATTAACAGATCATTTAGGATTTTGTCTCAGAAAACTTCTCTCATCTGTGAAAAATCAGCTAAGTACATATATGCAGAGGCGACTTTCAAATTCTACCTGTGGATGGTTGTGTATGGTTGATCCTGGAAGTTGCAGTTTCATCTGAAGACACCGGGGTCGGGTGGGGTGTGGGGGTTAGGGTAGGGTGTGTGTGGGGGTCCTATCATCGATGACACTACTACCTTCAGCATATATATTCATGACATCCTCTAGCACTGTGCGCAGTCTCCTCAAAGGACATCATGGACCATTAGATACATCTGAAGTAGGTACAAAAAGGCAAACAACTTCCTTAAGGCTTTAGACAACTCAAATACAATGAAGACTTGATGTCTTTCTTCTTCCTAACTTTCAGCCCAGAGGTATGTTTGTTTGATACATAATTACTTGCTCTCAGAAAGCAAACCTGGATCATCCACTAATCCTAATTTCAGTCGGAGGGTTTAACAACTAAGGAAGCAAAAGTTCTTGGATGTGTTCCTTCATTTAAAGGAGGCATCAGACACATTGCTTCTCTCTGAGTAAAAGTTTTTGAAAAATACTCTTAAAACTTTTATCTGTTCGTACACTGTGGAGGGACAGAGGATACCATGTGTGTCCTGGAGATTAACCTCAAGTCGTCCAAGCACATTACCTACCGAGATGTCTTGCTGGCCCAAGTAAAGATATTCTTTTTGCCTAAAACTTTGGCTCACTTCTAATATGCTAAAATAAACTTGATTTGGCCTGCCATGTGATCATTTCTGTAAAAATAAAAAAAGAATGTTGTAGATGAAGGCCAGTACATGGGCAAAGGCTTCTGAAGGATAAACTAACTCCTGTGGCCATGTGATTTGATATTTAATTTCTCTAACGCAGATACAGCTCTGATTTTGTTTGGTTTAGGGGAAAATGTGAAAAGCTAGTCAGGACTTCCCAGTACAGAATGCAAGCAAGAAAACCCTAGCCCAGCCACTGAATCCCTGTCTGCGTTTATTTAGTGCTCAGTGCTTTTCTCCTAGCCCTAACCTCCACATACAGCACTTTACATGAAAAAAAAAAAAAAAATCCGTGAAAGACCAGGATTCACCCTCTCCTCTTTTATCCTTGGATAAGATATCTAGAAGGGGGAGAGAGAGAAAGTAGGCCATGAGGAGATTACACACTAAGAGTCTATAAAGGAGGGAGGAAATTGGGAGAGAGAGAGAGAGAGAGAGAGAGAGAGAGAGAGAGAGAGAGAGAGAGAGAGAGAAATGAGAAGGGATGAGTTAGGAACTTGCTGGAAGGAAAGGAGGACCTGTGAGAGCCCTGGTATAGCATGCTGCTTCAACGGAGGTGCACATTTCTGCTTTGAGTCTCCACACACTCGCGAGTGAATGCTGGACCTTGTCTCAAGAATTTGCCCTGTCATTTAGAAACTGGAATGAAAACAGGCTTGCTACAGGTAATATTTACTTTCACTCTTACTACTAATCACCCTGGATTTATTTTGAAGTGTGTGTGTGTGTGTGTGTGTGTGTGTGTGTGTGTGTGTGTGTGTGTCTGTCTGTCTGTCTGTCTGTCAGCCTCTCTTTGTATCCCATGCTTGCCTGGAGTTTGCTGCGGAGTTCAGGCTTCCAGCACCCCTCTTCCTTTAGCCTCCAAGTGCTGGGACTTGTAAGCGTACGCTGCCACATCTGGCTAGTCCCATAACTTTGAAGATGATAAGTTTACTATAATTTGAAGATTATCGTGATAACAAATAAGCTGTAAAAATCTGGAACCATTTTAAAGTTACTTTTTTTATTTATTAGTATCTCTCTCTCTCTCTCTCTCTCTCTCTCTCTCTCTCTCTGTGTGTGTGTGTGTGTGTGTGTGTGTGTGTGTGTGTGTGATGTATGTGGGCACTTGTGCATATAGAGGTGAGCTACACAGAATCCGTTCTTTGCTCTAGTGCTTACATGGGTTCTGGGGATTGAAATCAAAGTTTTAAGTCTTGCATTGCTTACACATTAAATCAACTTATTGACCTCTATGACAACTTTTATTTGGATATATTTTTAATTTTTATTATGTTACAATATAGTTACATCATTTCCATCTTTCCCTCTCCTTCCTCCAACCCCTCACATGTACCCTCTCCTCTTATTTCTCTCTCAAATTCATGTCCTCTCTTTTCATTAATAAATAAATCCAACCTGCTCACTCTGTATGTTGCTACTTGTATATCTTTACAGGGCTGACTATATCCAGGTACACACAATTGATGTGTTCTTCCCTGGGAAAAACTCTTTTTTTTTTTTTTTCTGGAGCAATGCTTTAGAGTGTAACCTTTCAACTATTTTATCAGAACCACCTCTTAGGAAAGTACACACACACAGTCCTAGGACCTGCCTCAGCTCTATCAACCAGAATCTCCAAGGGTGGAACCAACACCTTAACATTGTCCTGGTCTTCTAGAACATCCTTATACACAGAGAAGTTTAAGACACATTGTTCTGGGAGAAATTCTATAGTAAATTAATGTATAGTTTAGCTCTTCTCCTGCTCCAGATTAGGGGAGGGAAAAAAAAGGTCGTTACAAAGAAATTTAATTGTTTTTCTAAATGAAAGAAATTACCATTTAAAAAATCAAATCTCACAGCATAAACAGGGTAAGAAATGCTTCTAGAGACATTCAAGCTGAAAGTTCAATGATACTTCAAAATCAGGTTTTGCATCATTCCAAAGCATAGTAGAATGAGTAACTTAGAACCTGGGATAATATTATGTCTTTGTCAGAGCACTCTCTGTTTACTGTGCTGACTGGAGTAGATCAAATAATTCTGGGGTCAGGTTCATGTTAGAACACACAAAGCCTTGGGTTCAATTTCCAGCACGATCAGTTAAAACAACAACAAGAAACAAACAAACAAAAACCTCCACAACTTTTGCTGATTGTACGATTCACTATTGTGTCTGTTATTTAAAATTATACTGGTTTTAAATGAACTTTTAAGTATATACTAGTCTTATTGTCAGAAATTAAAGATGTTTATGTGAAAAAAAAGGAATGGGAGTCAATTCAACACATATGCCTTTCAAGAAAATTCCAGAGCAAGACTATCAAAAAAAGCGAAGAGATACACCCTCACAGTAAGTACTTATGAGTCAGCATCTAGTGCAGTTCTCAGATGATGTTCAGTAGTGATGCTCACAACAAAGGTCCTCGAATCTCTTTTAAACATAAAGCATCATTTCTACACACCATGTCGCTTGTTTCCTTTACAATTGCTTTTGTCTAAATGATGTGACTTTAGCAAGAAGCATTTTATACACAAGGATATAATCCCTTTTCTCCATAAACTGTAAAATGAAAGGGTTTTATTATGAGTGATGGAGAAAGGATTCATATAAATCTTTCCACTTTGTTACTAGTGCATTGCCACACTCTGCCAGGTCATCTGACTCTCCCTCCTTCTCACTCACCTGCCCACCATGAGTTTACTATCGTGTTGAAAACAGATAGATGACTGACAGATAATAGATGGCAGATAGAACATAACATACATTATACAAATTTTTACAAGTAGTCCCCCCAAATAGTTATTATCATTCTCCCCATCATAAAATTCAGAACCAAGAAGACTGAAGAATTTGTCCAATGTCAGTCGAACCAGGGTAAGTGACTTTGATTCCAAAGCTTAAACACAAACAGTCATGAGTATCTCCAGGGAAAACAACAACAATAACAACAACAACAACAAAAAACCACAACAGAACTTTTTCTGATGATAACTTCATTTAAGCACGAATAAATTCATCAGCTGAAGTACAAACTAGAGTTTAATGAAAGAGAAATGCTTTCTTTTTCTTTTGCAGTCCTGGAGATTGACAACTTGGCCCCATGTGTACTAGGCAAAAGCTCTACCATTGAGCTACATTTTCAGCCCAGAACCACACAAAGAAACTGCCTAGGTGTTGTTATTGCTGTGTGGGTCTGTTTTTGAAGTTATAACTTCAAATAATTAAGTGTGACAAAACCTTAGATCCCATTGTGTGTAGCATGATTATCCATTTTTTATGTGTGATCCAGATTTATAATAAAATTGCCCCAAATATTTGATACTTTCCTTATCCGTTGCTCTAAAACCATTGTCACACTCAAGGTGACACTAGCCCACAAATTCCATTCTGGAATGATTGTTCTCTCTTCAATGTGGTCTATGAAGGTAAAACAAAATCACTATTTTAAAGGCTGGCTGTAGTTGGGGGAAGATAAATACTTGTCACTCTGAGAAAGAATTTCCAAGAGGGTTGTAAGTGTTCCAAAGACCTTGAGATTCTAGAATTTGTTCATCTTCTTTTCAAAGCATCAGGAAAGTTAAACAGGGTGTACTGCAAGCTTACTGCTCCTTGAAATCACAGATCATTGAAAAACTGTCTATTAGAGGGCACCTTGGGGAGTGAAAGTGAATAGAGATGGTTTCTGTGTGGTAGCAAAACAATAATGAACCTGTTTAATCACTTCGTGTGAATAACCATAGATCACAGTGGAAGGAAAACCATGCGTCTGTACTGCCCCCCCCCCCCCCCCCCCCCGTGCATTCATTAGTGAGACTTTTTAATGGTTTTCTCTTAAATTTCATCAGGCAGTAAAAGAATAACCCTACACAGTTTACCCACAGCGCTTCACAAAGATGGAAGTGACTGAAATCAGAGTAGAAAGCAGAGCCAATATCTAGTTTTGTTTCTTTAGTTAAAATGACATATTAATGTTAAGAATGTTAATATCGAACACAAACATAAAACACGTCTTAAGTTTTAATGGTGACACCACATTTGTAAGTAACAGAATTAGTGTAATAAAAAGCCAGACTCATATTATGTTCATAGACAGAGAGGAAGACAATGAAGACTTCGCCTCACTTTCTCCATTTAGGTTTCTCGTCTTAACAGATGCATATTAGTGCAGCCCAAAGTGTTTTGCTGTGACCTGCAGTGACTGATCAACTGTTAAATGATTGATTATACTGGTCACATTAATTTTACATGTATGGACATGCCATATGTTCAGGGTTAAGTTGTAGAAAGCAATCCTTTTGTCTGTTCTTCATTTCTTTACCCCCTGCCACATGTATATTTTATAGTTACATCAACATGGTTCATATAATAGGGAGTGATAGAAATAATTAAATTCCATGTGGTTTTGCAGGTGACCTGGCCAGAGCTGTATGCCATTTCACTTTGCTATCATGTCTAATTAAAGGAACACTTAGTCAAATAACAATTTCATTTCATCTTGGGGTTGAATTTGCCACATACAAAGGAATAGAAAGTCCCCTCTACAGGCACTCACTTTAGGTTTTGGTAATTATTGGTAATAATATCAACGAGATGGTATTATTAAATTTAGAAGGTTTGTGTTTCTGAGTAGCAACCCCTGGATTTTCTAATCAGTAGATATTCTTGCCTTTCAACTCATATAGCAAAAATCAAAACTGCTGTTAATTATTTTAATCATAGGCACAGCCAAATAATCAGGTAACATGGTGCTACAACTTTGTAACATTGCCTTAATTGTTAGATTTCCTAATAGCAACTGTACAGCTCTAAAGACAAAGAAAAATGAACACAGGGTTATAAACTTTCTTTTCTTCTTGTGATAGATGATGCTCAGTCCCTATTGCTTATTCAACACCAACTTTTTCCAACAAATTAGGAAACTGAGTCTCAACTAAGAAAGCAGAATTCTTGAAGAGTAGCCTGCATTCAATTTATATAAAGCCTTAACTTATTCCCAGGTTACTTAAGTGCATGGCACAGCTTGTTGGTGCTTGTGGTAATGTAAAAATGGTATAATTGGCTCTAAAGAGAATTGTGATGTGTATTTGTATAGGTTTGATCCATTACACATACAAGTATAGATCTACTATGGATTATTTTTTTTTGTCCTCAAATTTTGTCAGGAATACAATGAGTGGAATTTCCTCCACATTCATTTGGGAAAATGCTTAGACATAGTGCTTTGACTCGGTGAAATATTTATTTACAAATGCCATACTTCCTTTAATTTTTGATGCTTTTTATATCTTCAAATATGAAATTCTAAATTATACATTGCTTTTACAGTTATAATTTCTGAGACCATGCACTCCCTACTGCATGTTTAAGAAAAACTTATTTCTCCTAGATTTAGATAAAATACTATAATATACTGTGGGTGAGAATGCGCTTCTGTGTATGTCTAGATTTCTTTCTAATTTTATGAATAATATAGAATGTTTACAACAGCAATAATATAGAGTTGTGTGTTTGGAAAACACAGATGTATCTGTGTCTTTAAATACCTATGCCTATATACATATGTGATCTATCTATCTGTCTGTCTGTCTGTCTGTGTAAACACACACACACACACACACACACACACACATACACACACACACACACACACACACACGCTTGCTTGCTTATATACACCCTATTCTATATTGCTTCACAACTCACCTGTGTTTTAATAAACCAAGCTACAGTCTTTTGGTAGTATATACTCTTAAAGGAGATGCTTTTACAAATCTGTGGGGGAAACTTTATTTTTTTGTTAAGTTTAATTTTTACCTAATACATATTCACACTTTGTGATACTCAGATATCTTCCAAGCTGATTGCAAAAGGTGCAATACTAACCTTTGCATGGGGCCCGCCTTTGATTTCCCCTTTCTAATTACCCATTCTCAGTACTTACAGCTTTAACGTCTCTTTCTTTTTTCCCTGAACGGATAATCTACTGGCTTTTGTTCTTCTAACTAGATGGCCTTAATAACATGTTTATCAATTTTAGTTACTATGTTGCTCAACTTTTTGACTATACACTGTTTAAATTTCTGATTCCTCACTTTTTCCCCCCAGAATACTGATTAATTTCTGGCTGGATAGAGTTTTGAAACTAAGGCATACTGCACAATATTTTCTTTTTCTTTGTACCATACATTATGTAATATAAATAGGTTTGCTGTTTGTAGCATAAATAGTCTAGTCTAAATATACTTTGAATCTCACTGAAATCATTTAAACACAGTTTAGCTACTTGCTCAATTCATTTTTTTTTTTACCATGCACACCAGTGGTACTTTTATATGATATGTTGTATGATGTGAATGCAAAATGAGTTACTAGTTATATACTGGGCGGTACCGGCTCACTGTCACCTGGGGACATAACCTTTATTCCCTACATTTCCATTTGCTTTGTTGCCAAAGATCTTTCTAGGTGGCCTCAAATTAAAGCATTTTTCTCCCTTGTGACCTACTATAATTTTTTTTGTAATGTGAATAATTGGAATGACAGAATTAATTTGAGTATGAAAATATGAGGGAAAAGGTCTATTACATTTTACTGAAATTAATTGTCAATTTTATGAAACTAGATGGAAAGAGAAAGCCAAATTTCATAATGTCAAATCAAAGTTAATTTCTTGGGTTGATTTCTTAAGTTTCTCAAGGAAAAGTCACAGGTATTACTTAATGATCTAGAAGGATAAATTAAAAGAAGCAAATGTTCCATTCAGGGTACACATTGTAAATAAGGGTTTCCCAAATGCCAGGTTAACTAAATCAGTTTTGGATGTTGAAGCATAAGGTAATGTTTCATTCTAGGGCCACACAAAAAGGAACCAGGGATAGTGAGTTCTTTGCCTTTGGGCAAAGTTGAATCTCAATACAGAAAAGAGGAACAACAACAACAACAAAGTTGTTGAAAAAAGAAGCAGAAACATTAAAGTTCAAGTCGTATTAGTAAATCTTGTATTGATAGCATAGTGGAAGAGCATGCTTGGGAACATCCTATACAAATTATCCTGTAGAAAATGCATCGACACAGCACCTGTTGTGATACCAAAATGATTTACTATCTAAAAGAGATTTTCTGATTTTATTTCCCCAGATTATATTCAATGGTCTTTTTTGACCCAAATGAAAATAAGTAAGACTTTATTAATGTCATTGGTCTAATGCGAACTAATGAACTACCTTATAAAGCTGTTATGCTGAACAAATGTGGAGTTATTCATTCTTCATACCACTGCTTTCATATTCAGCTAAACATACATACATATAAACTAATTTTCTCATTAAAGCCTCCTTAACGTCCGAGACACAAATTAATATTTTTCATGCAAAGCAAATACTCATTTAATAATTTACATTTAATTTGTCAAACAGATTTGCCTTAATTCATGTTTGGTTCCCTTAGTATTCAAATATGGTCACAATAAAACATATTTTAGCAAGAGAAAATTTGCAGAAAAAAACCCTCACCCAAAATACTATAACTTTTCCATCCCAAGTTAATCTCTTTTTCTGAATATCCTATGTGGCATGCTACACAGCCCAGATAACACTATTTAAAGAAAAAAATTTAAAGCCATTGGTAAGTTCATTTTTAAAAAAGAATAATTCAGCAAACTTTATTCTGCTCTGGGAGAACAGAGATCCTTTTAAAAAAATGTAGTAAGTCGGTTCAGCACGATCTTTTCCTTTATGTTTTATTTAAAATGTTAATGGAGTAAATCCACGATTCACATGATTTATTTTGAAACACTTTTGTTCAGAATAATGCATTGTAAGAACAGTGATATACACGCAAAGTCCCTTAAAGAACATGCATCAATTCAGATCCCTTTTGAAGCATATTGCAAATGCCCTCTAACAGGGCACTACAACATTACATAAATCATCCTATATGAAAAATTAACATGACATCAAATATTTATAAATATTAATGTGTATGTTAATATAACCAAAGCTGTAACAAACAATCATAACCTTGCCAAGTTTCCTAGGACAGGCGCTGTTGATAATGATATCCATTATCTCTGGAGGAACACACAATTATGAAAGTTATGTACAGGATGCTATGTTCTTAGCTGCTTTTAAATTTATCCATTAATGTCTACCAAACATATCACATTAACCCTTTACACATATATTCCTAAGAAATACAAAGGCAGCTCCTGTGGATGAGCAATTTGGAAATCATTTTTATTTAATCCCTTACATGGGAAGCCACCAATTTTTAACATAACATCATACATAATTGAGCTATAGGGTATCCTACAAATAAATTCTCCAGGGACTGATCTCATTAGCATGTGTTAAATACCACATATGCATCAATATGTATGTATGCTGTGGAAAGCCACATTTTTTCAATGGCAGATCAGTGACTTGTGGCCATGAAATATAATATCTATGATATTCCTCTCTCCCATGAAAGCTCTTTACTAAAAGGGTCCATGTTGAGGACAAAGTGGAAGTGAAGAAGCCTTGGGTTTTTATGGACTCAGTCGGGTCCAGGCTGTAAGGAACATCTAGCCAGAGCACAGGAAACTCTGAGATCATGCATGTTCAGCTACACAAATTTTTGTTGTGAGGTTTCTTTTCTTTTCTAGGTTCAGTTTTGGCAAGTGTGGACAATGTAGCCAGTGATCACTCAAGCAGTGTAGTTCACACAGAAGAAGAAAAGGGCTCGGCATGTCTGGTGAGAATTCCCCAGGCTCTCCCAGACAGAGCAAGAAGAGAACATTATCATGGACTGAGGCATTTTTGAGCTGAAGATAGTTCGCTTCACAAAAAGAAATCTCACTGTGAGTCATTCTGATGCTATCTGTCTAAATCTGTGCCCAAGCTAGAACATTCTCCCTTACTAAAGAACCTCACTTCTCTTTGAAATCAGACTCATTGGGGACACAAATGCGCATGTTGTAGCTTTTTCTCCACATCAGGAGATACTATTCAAGACCCACAGTGGATGCCAGAAACCACAGAAAGTGTCAACTTCTGTATTTCTTATACATGCATGCCTCTAGTTAGTTTAATTTATAAATGAAGTATAGTAAGAAATGATAATAAAATAGAAAAATCATAATGGTATATTAAAAAAAGAGACTGTACATAAAAATGACCGTGTGCTGTAAGAGAACCCATGAATGAGCTCAGCCTTTGTCAATATCTTGATATACTTGAGATGACCTGAGGTGGGTGACAGCAGCGGCATGATGCAGTTGTGGGTCTACTATTGACCTGGTTCCACAGGAGGAGTAGGGGTGGGGGGTGTGTTTTGAGTTGTCCTGCCTCAGAAACCATGGTAATGTGGAGGGGCAGATGCTGAGAGAATCTCCGCTTCACATTTTCAGACAACAGGGGACTACTTCATTGGGATCTGGTGAGAATCTGTACTATGTCACTAATAGGTGGGCATAGCTGTCCTGAATGTGGTGGGGAAACATGGTCTTAGTCTACTTTAAAATTTTTTCCTACATCTCCAGGATGCTGTTTGACTCTGGATAATAATGCTGATTCAACCTACTTTATTCTGTGAAAAACTAAATGTGGAATAGGTAATGTCTCAGGCAGTCAAAAATGTCTTCAAATAGCCAATTAGAGACTCATTTTATTGCAAATCTTTAAAAATGTGGTAGACTGTAAGTGTGATTTTAACCTTAATATACATTTTAGAGCTAGTTATTTCAATCAGAGGTGAGATCAATACCTAATTGGCATCCCATTTAAGTGGATCAGGATTCTGAATGGGTTACAAAGATAAAGAGCAAATGTGCATACTAGATGTTACTTTATTATTTGCTATTTCTAGATCATTCTTGGCTATATGGTATTCAAGTATTGCCCAATCTCAAAACCAGATGAATGTAAGTCTGATCATGGCTGTAATTAAAACCCTGTCATGTCTCAAGTGTCACCAAGAGCAAAGGCCCATGATCATGACATGGCTGTAATTAAAACCCTGTCATGTCTCAAGTGTCACCAAGAGCAAAGGCCGCAGCCCATGACTCTCTAGGCCCCAAACAATGACACCCCATTACCTCTCAGACTTCAACTTTTAGAGCCTCCTTTGTCTTTCATTCCATTCCAGACAGTTGATTTCCTTGCTCTTCCTGGGACATGGTGAGCATGTGTGGTACCAGGCACTGCCTACTCGCTGGCCTCTTGGACTGACTTATTTCTTTTCATTGCTTTCTCCAAGCCTGCCTTCACATATCTTCTTTTCAATGAGGCTTTACTGGACCACCCCATTTAAAATGACAAATGACCTGTCTGTCTCCCACTGCACCCCTGATCTCATGTGTCCAACCGTGTTGTATATTTTCCCATAGCTCTTACTGATGGGTAACATCACAGATAATTTACCTGTTCATATATACATACATATACATCTACACACTATATATACAACCCATATCTAGATTTATCTGTGGTCCTCTAAGGGTTTGTAATCCCACTTTAAGCTATCTCCACCAGCATGTGATAGATTTAAGGATAGTCTTTTGTTGTATTTACTGATAAATTGCCAGCTTCCATGGTTGAGATTGAGACGCAGAAAGTATACAATAAATAGGTATTGAATGAATCAATTGTGGTTGCCAGAGCTAAGGAAGACAGTGGAAATAAAGGAGGTAACACATTCAAGAGCTTGGGAAGGGAAGTGAGAGTGTGATGTTTAAAAATATTTATTATTGGGTTTGGGGATTTAGCTCAGTGGTAGAGCGCTTGCCTAGCAAGCGCAAGGCCCTGGGTTTGGTCCTCAGCTCTGGAAAAAAGAAAGAAAAAAAAGGAAACAAACATTTATTATTTAATTTTGGCCAGCTTGAGAAAATTGTCACTGTTTGCCATTGTCAGAGTAAAAACTGAGATAATTCTCTGAAGGTTTTAATTGGCTAAACTTACCCCAAGCAAATCCCAGTCATATCAAAAGAATAGATCTTACACCCCACCAGATTTACCCCAGGACCTTATCATTTCATTAAGTGTCTGGACCTCTTTTAGGAGAGGTGTCCAATATTAAAGAAGAGAACGGTGTGTGTGTGTGTGTGTGTGTGTGTGTGTGTGTGTGTGTGTGTGTGTTTTATGTGTGGGTGAACTCACAAACTGTGGATTATGTTAATCTTGAACTTCGTTTTGACTCATTTTTTAGTCTGGGCTGTAAGTTGAGTTGGACTCTTGATTTTGTCATAACAAGCAAAATCACCTGAGCAAAAGAAATAGGAACAATTCTTCCTAGACCTATCAAAAAAACCACAGGGAAGCCACAAGGAAAAAAACTAGCTCCCAAAATTTGGAAACAGGCAAGCCAAACTCTGTGGGGGAAGCATGCAGTGTTGGAACACACTGTAACTGATGAATTATGGGAAACTCAGAGCAAATGTGAGAGATGAGCAGAGCAGGGCACTTGGAGATGGGGTGACCCACAGTTTAGAGGGTGTCACCTCTGAAATCTGTACCAGGTCCTTATGGTAAAGACAAAAGAATTATTGTCTCATGCTATGTGCTGAGAGAAGGAAGTGTTCTGAAATATGCTAGACCTTTGTGTTCTTCTGGGCAAGTTCTGTCCTCGGGAAAAACTCTTTTATGAAAGTCAAATGTCCTAGCATTTTATTAGAGCCTTGTCTACTTAGAGGAGGGGAAATAATCTGCCCTCTAGCAGCCATTTGAAGGGGTGGGGAAGAAGGAGGGTGGAGAGTGATGGGAAGCAGTGGTCAAGGTCACAGCCTGGGACACAGGTTTCCTAGAACACTGAGGCCTCATGGTAGGTCTAGGTCTATGGAACTCTCCCCTCCTCCTGCACCTTGCTAAAGGCCCACATACAGCACTTCCTTTGTACCTGGCATTTTGTGTATGCCTTTCAGCAAACCTACATTCCAACTCTGACAGATATTTTTTTCACACATCTTAGCACATTCTTGACAAAATATTAGCAAGTCAAAACCAATGATGTATCAGAGAATCATACACCATGACCAAGTGGGACTCATTTGAGTTATACAAGGCTGGTTCAAAGATGGATTTATACAATTCATCTCATCAACAAGCTAATGAACAAAGGTCATGGTATTATATCAATAGGTGCACAAAAGATATTTGACAAAATCCAGCACCCACTTATGATTAAAAGGAATCAGTTAAAGGCCAGGCATTGTGGCACATACTTTTAATACCCAAACTTGGAAAGCAGAGGCAAACAAATCTCTGTGAGTTCAAGGCCAGCCCAGTCCTCATGGTGGGTTTCAGACCAGCCAGGGCAACAGACTGAGAACTTATCTCAAAAAAAAAAAAAAAGAAAGAAAGAAAGAAAGGAAGGAAGGAAGGAAGGAAGGAAGGAAGGAAGAGAGAAAGAAAGGAAGAAGGAAGGAAGGAAAGAAAGAAAGAAAAAAGAATAAGAAAGAAGGAAAGAAATTAATATTCTTTATTCTCTAATTTAGTGACAGTTCAGCACATATAATATAATGGTTAGAAGATTGAAGCCCTCCAATTTAGTATTACCTCTCAGGATTGAATTCTCATGCTGGGCACCAGATATTTCAAGAAATCAATGGAGTCTGCTTATAGGGCAAAGGGATTTATTAAAAAAGGAAAACTTACAAGACAGAAAAGAGGAATTGTCCCAGAGTACTAGAAAATGTGAGGCAAGGTCCCACGATGCCCTTCTGCTCCTGAGACTGTCCCAGCATCCAAGTCCCACGAGGCAGTGAAGAGAGAGTGCCTGCATCCATCTCAGGTCTTCAGGTTACTTACTGAGAGGCCACACCCCAGGGCCATGTACTTCAAGGTCATAGGCAGGTAGAGCAGTAGCCTGCTGCATCTCTAAGGGGGTTCTTCAAGGTCATGGACAGAACAGCTATCTACTACAGGGTTCAGCTTGTGTAAGCAGATAGGAAAAGCCGAAACAATGTATACAGATGAGGAATGAAGAAAGGAAACTATCTTTGCTTACAGATGGCAAGATTATTTATACAAAAAGAGCTGAAAGAAGCTACAAAACACTTCCGGAAGTCACGTCATTACAAGTTATGATAATGTATGTAGGAAATAATGCTAATACACAAAATTGCTTCTCCATTGTATAACACCAGTTAACAAGTTAGAGTGTGAAATTAAAAATGTTATCACTTATGTTAATTTCTTAGAAGGTACTTAGAGTTTAAATTAATGTGATGTGTAAGATCTCTATGAAGAAAACTATGAACTTGAATTAATGTTGTCAAATAAGAATTAAATAAAGGGAGAAGTATTCCATATTTGTGGGAATTAGGACTCAGACTTTTATTATGTACATACATCTTTATTTATTTATGTAGTGTGTGTGTGTGTGTGTGTGTGTGTGTGTGTGTGTGTGTGTGTGTGTATACACCCATGCTAAGAGATGGGATTCAGAAGACATCTTTCAAGAGTCATTTCTCTCTTTTACTATGTGGGTTCCCGGGACCACACTCAGGTTCTCAGCTTTGACAGCTACCACTTTTATTTTCTAAAAGCCACTTCACAGGTCTAGACTCAATGTTTTGAAAGTCCTAGCTTTTCTCATTTTGATCCGTAGATCAACTCAACCCCAGATTAAACTTCAGCAATTTTTTTTTTTTTTTTTTTTTTTTTTTTTTGGTGGGAGGAAATCAACAAACTGATTGTAAAGCTTTTTTGGAGAGGCAAAAGATCTAGAATGGTTAATTCAGAATTCAAGTGGAAGAAGTAAGTCATGGGTCTGGCATTACCCAACATCAAGACCTACTGTAAAGAGGCGGTAATCAATATAATGTAGGGCTGGGAAAAGAATTGGTCAATGGGACAGATTAAAGAGCCCTGATTTAGATCCATGTAACTACCAGCTAATCTTCAACAAAGAACTGAAGGTATTGGGATGGATTGCTTTAATAAATAGGCATTCATAGGTAACAAACAAATGTAGATACACTCTTCCTCCAAATTAATTCAGAATGGATTTAAGACTTACATGTAAATGCAAAACTATAAAGCTTCCAGAAGATGGCACAGAGGAAAAAATCTGAATAACTTGGTGCTTGGTGATGCCTTTATGTACAACACTATTGGTATTGTCTTTGTCTTTACTAACAAACATACCAACAAATAATTAATGAACTAGGGTTAACTATAATTTTAAATTTTTCTCTATAAAAATACAACCTCAAGAGAATGAGAAAATAAGTCACAACCTCAGAGAAGCATTTGCAAAAGATATCTCTAAAAATGGATCGTTAGAATGAACAAAGAACATGTGAACTCCAGCAATATGAAATGGGCCAAAATGCTAAAAAATCTACACTAAATAGGTATACATATATCAAATCATGATATGTAAGATGTTGAAGAACACATGTTACCAGACATTTGTAAATAATAAAAAAAAAAAAAAAAAGGACAGGCCAGGCAGTGGTGGCGCATGCCTTTAATCCCAGCACTTGGGAGGCAGAGGCAGGCAGATCTTTGTAAGTTCGAGGCCTGCCTGGTCTACAGAGTGAGATCCAGGAAAGGCACAAAGCTACACAGAGAAACCCTGTCTCGAAAACAAACAAACAAACAAACAAACAAACCAGGACAGTATCACTACACATCTATTAGAATGTCCACAATTCAAATCTTTGATAATACTAAATGCTGGTGAGACTATGGAATATAAAAAATCTCTCCTTCATTTAGTTGGGAATACAAAATGATGCAGCCCTTCGGACAGAAGTTTGTAAGTTCCCTACAAAACTAAAAACAACAACAACAACAACAACAACAACAACAACAAAAAAAAACCAATAACTCCAGATCTAATCATCATTCCCTTGGGTATTTACCCAAATGTTTTAAAAATTAACACACACACACACACACACACACACACACACACACACACACACACTTCCACAGAGATATTCATAGCAGCCTTATTCATAGCTACCCAAACATGGAAGCAACAAAGATACCCTTCAGTGGGTGAGTGGAAAATTGAATATGGCACTTGTAGGCAATGTAATGTTAGTTACTCAGTAGTAAAAAGAACCCAGAGAAAATGTGAATACACACTACTAAATGGAAGAAGGCAATTTCAGCAGACTGCATATTATATGATTCCAACTATGTTACATTCTAGAAAAGACTGTGTGGACAGTGAAAAGATCAGCAGTTGCTATGGGAATAGAAAAGGAAGGGATGAATAAGTAGAGCATGAGGATTTGTGACAGAGAAACTATTTGGTATGACACTATAGAGATGGATATGCGTCATGTATTATACTTTTGGGCATACTCCCTGGACAAAACCAAAACAAAACAAAAAACAAGATGAGCCCTAGTTATGTATGGGCTTTATGTGGTGCTCTGTTAGCATGGACTCTTGAACTGTGGCGAATGCATTACTGTTTTGTAGTGTTGGGCTAGGGGAGGATTTGTGCATTTGTGGTGCTGGTGGTCTACCAAAGTTTCCACACCCTTTTTTTCCCCCTTAATTTTACTATGAACTTAAAACGTCCGTAAAACTAAATTAATGACTTAAGTAGCTGGGGGCAGTGATTGCTGGTACACCTTGTATTTTTTGTTGAGTCTCAGTTTTCTCATCAGTAAAGTGAGTTTTATAAAACAAACCCAAACAAGGCAGTTTGCTTCAGTCTACATGGAAGCATAAACTGGAGAGGTAATAGTAAAGAAAGGACTGAAAAGAAAACGTTGCTATGAAGAAGTCGTGTAGAGCAAGACATTGGTGAGAGGAAATAAAGCAATATTAAGAGCCTGAACATTCTTATTCATCTATTTATTTTACAACCCGGGCCTCCCTCTCCCATACTCCCCTCCCAGTTCTTCCCACCCATCTTCCCTCCTACCCCCAACCCCCTCCTCTTTTGTCTCCATCCAGGAAAGGGCGGGTCTCTTATGAGTATCAATAAAATATGTCATATTAAGCTGCAGTAAGACTAAACACCTCCCCATGTATTAAGACTGGGCAAGGCGACCCAGTATGAGGAGTATGGACCCAAAAGTCATTCAAAGAGTCACAGACACCCCCTGTTCCCACTATTAGGAGTCCCACAAGAGGATCAAGCTACACAACTGTTACATATATGCAGTGGCAAGGTTACTCTCATGCAAGCTTCCTGGTTGTCGGTTCAGTCACTGCAAGCCCCTATGAGCCCAGGTTAGTTGATTGTGTGAGCCTCCCCATGGTGTCTTTGACCCCTCTGGCTCCTACACTCCTTTCTCCTCCTCCTCTGTAGAACTCCACCTAATGTTTGGCTGTGGATTACTTTCACATCCCCACCCACCCTAAGTTCACTCACAAAATTTGCCCCTTCCCAGGGAGATCTGGGTGTTTCCCCCCACCCCATTAAGCCTCCTTGTTAACCTAGTCTCTCTGGGTCTGTGGGTTGTAACATAATTATCCTTTATTTACAGCTAATATTCACTTATGAGTGAGTACATACTATGTTTGTCTCTCTTGGTCTGGGTTACCTCACTCAGGATGATTTTTTTTTTCTAGTTCCACATATTTTGCTTTCAAATTTCCTGGTATCCTTGTTTTTAACAGCTGAGTAATACTCCATTATGTAAATGTACTACATTCTCTTTATCTATTTCTCAGTTGAGGGACATCTAGGTTGTCTTCAGGTTCTGGCTATTACAGTTAAAACTGCTATGAACATAGTTTATCAAGTGTCCTTGTGGTATTATTGAGCATCCTTTGGATAGATGCCCAAGAGTGGTATAACTGGGTCTTGAGGAAGATTGATTCCCAATTTTCTTAGAAAATGCCACACTGACTTCCAAATTGGCTGTACGCGTTTGCAGTCCCACCAGCAATGAAGGAGTGTTCCCTTTTTTCCACATCCTCTCCAGCTGTCATTTGTGTTTTTGATCTCAGCCATTCTGACAGGTGTGAGATGGAGTCTCAGAGTGGTTCTAGTTTGCATTTCCCTGATGGCTAAGGATGTTGAACATCTCCTTAAGTGTTTCTTGTCCATTTGAAATTCTTCTGTTGAGAATTGTCTGTTTAAATCTATACCTTATTTTTAAAAATATTTTTTTAAGTAATTAATTTTTATTCATTTTACATACCAACCAGAGTGTCCACTTTCTCCCTTCCTCCTGGTCCACCATCTCCCCCAATATACCCCCACCCACTCCTCAGAAAGGGTAAGGTCTCTGATGATGAGTCAACAAGGCCTGGCATGTTCAGTTGAGGTAGGACCAAGCTTTTCCCTGCTCCCCCTCATCAAGACTAAGCAAAGCATCCCATCATATGGAATGGGCTTTAAAAAGCCAGCTCATGTACCAGGGATAGATCCTGGTCTCACTGCCAGGGGTCTCAAAAACATTTTTTTTAAAAAAATAAGATTATTTGGTTTGTTGATATCTAGTTTCCTGAGTTCTTTGTATTTCAGAAATCAACCCTCTGTCAGATGTGGGGTTAACCTGAATATTTTTACATGGGAAATTGCAAGGTGTAGCCTCTGAAGCTCTTGCTGTGTTGTTGATGTTTAGTAAGCATTTTCTTAGCATAGAATTCTTCTTTTCAGTAAATCCTACTTCAAAGCAATCCTACACTACTAACATTTCAATTATTGTTTATTGGGCCCAGTACACAAAGGGCACCCAAAGAGTGGTTACAACTGGATTATAGCTGCTTTGAATATTTAACTTTCCATACATAGTTCCTACATGAAGTTCTGAAGTTTGGGTACTCTAAGCCGTAACTTTCCTTTTTCAAGCTTATAGGACAGTGTGTGAAATCACATGCATTCAATGATTGTTTCTTCAGTGACAAGAATATAATAAACATGAAGGAAATTGTTAAAACTTAAGGCATTGAGGGGAGAACTTACAGATTTTGTTCATCTCTCATGTTTATAAAAATAAAGCAATAGATTGTATGTAGAAATACAGAAAAATTTCACTAACAGGTAAATGTATTATATGTATTTTGAGTACACATCAATTATACAATAGTTCTATTTATTAGTGGTTTCACGTCTTGCAACTTCATAACAATGGCCTAAAAATAGTAAGTGGAAAATTCTAGAAGCTAGCCATCTATAAGTGTAGAATTATATGGCATTTTTTTGAGTATAAATTTTCACTCTATATTGCTTCCTCTTGCCCAAAACATGTCTTCAGTCAGTGTTATCTGTATGTATTCTTATCTGCCTGTTACCTCTACTATCAGATCCATTGTTGGAATCATGCAGGGTCTGTGTTCAAATCACCCTGTTATACCCAGGAGCATCACTAAAACAGAAGTCAGGATACTGACTTTGAGATGTGTGAAAGAGAAGTTGTGAAGTGCTTCCTTTAAGTAAAAGGTCAAAGTTCACCACCACTCAAGGGGTTTTTATAAATCTATGATGTTGTTGCTAATGATGTAGGGTGCACAGTTCATAAACTAATCTACATTATGGCTATGCATGTACAAGAGAAAACATAGTGCATATAGGGGGTTGGTATTCCTATGGATAGGGCTTACACAAAATCATTTCTCCACAATCTTCATGTTGTTTATACAAAGGGGATTTTGTCCTGTGTCCTCATCTAGCTTAGAATTCTACTGAGAAAGCACATACTCATATACACTTCCCTTACTAAGAAAATAGCTATCATTTGTCCAACCCATTGTATGCTATACATTTCTATATATACATAGAAATACATTTCATCTGCACATGCATAATTTATACAAGTCACATTTATTGTCAATTCCTTGGGATTTATAGTTCATGTGTGGAGGTTAATGGTATGACTATTTGTGCTGTGGCCAAGAAAAAACAAGGCAAGAAGAGGCAGGAAGAAATTTAGGATTATTACAAGTGGTTTAAGTAGAATCTAAAATTCCCAACTAAAAGAATGTACCTATTCATGCCACTCATTCCAAAGCTTGTTCCCAATTACTGCTTTCAATTGATAGATAATTTTAAGAAACCCATTTATGGCTTCAAAATATAAAATGTTTCAAACACAGAAAAGAAATACTTAAAAGAGGAAAACTGAAAAATATTAAAAGTAGGCAGAATTACTGAAAAAAACATCCAGGTAGTGTGACTTTAGTTAATATAAAGGGCAAATGTCTGGCCATCTTTCAGTATTTGTAAGAGCTCTACTCTTTAATATTTATAATGATAGCTCTGAGTCATTAGGAAAAGGTGAAGTTATGTGTCTATCTTAGCATATTATGGGCAAAAACTTTAAACAGTTCATTTAGATAGAGTTCCATCAAAATCATTAAAAATAGTAAGAGTGAATCTTCGTGGTTTTAAGGCACAAGGATTTTATGTTAATCGGTTCTCTCCCGGTCCCACTTCTCTTTCATGTCTACTCTATTCCTTCTTTCTCATTCCTCCCCCACCACATGTATATTTTATTTATGTATAATACTTATTTGGTGCTTGGCATTGGCTTTACTGTTAAGGTAGACTTATATTTAAGAAAACATAGATATAGTAAGATTTAAGTACTTGAAAATAATCTTACAGTTTCATTTCTTACATTGAAAAATATGATAGCATATATTCATCATTCATTTAAGTTCAGTCAACTCTCAATTATTTTGGTAATAGAGAGTAAATATAAAATGAACAGATGAAATCTATTTCTAGTCCCCAAATACAACGTTCAATCTCTTCCTCTTGAGTTCTTTACAAGAAGCACTGCTATTTCTTTCCCGTCTTTGTAGACTCATTTCACTCAGAGAAAACCAACCCACATATGAGGATGATCTCAAATTCTTCCTAAAATTAAGATAGTAAACACAATCTATAACTCTAATTTAAAAAGCTGGGCTGCATTTTCAAATATTATCTCTGAAAGCTGGGTCCCTACCTAAGAAGAGTCAAATGTTCTTTGTTAAATAGTGCTATTTTGTAAGGCACTTAATCTTTTTCAAAAGACTGTTTCTTCTAAGTACAAATGGGTTTTAACCTTCAGAGTAGCAGTTGGATTTTTAAACACAATAGCTTTATATATTTTATAATTTGGAGAGAGTGAGGACAAATAAGTGTTGGTCTACTAAAATTATTAACTATAGCATTAGGAACATCTTACAGGCATAACATCCAGACAGCTAGCATCAGGGCGGCTTCCCAGCTGCTCCTTAACTAGCAATAGTATTGACTTTTTTTTTAGTAAGAGTGAACAGCATTTATCCAAGGAAGAATCAATATGAAGCTGAAACTCCAAGGTCTTAACAGCTAATCCTGAAGAACATCACTCAGAGGAGATACTGGTGTGGTGATGGAAACACATTCAAGAAAGAAAAGAATGAAACAACTGCGTAAAACACATGTCCTCAAATCTGTGTCCAGCTTGAGTGTGTGGCATTTAATAAATACAGAAGGGTGGATGCTCAGGTGAGCTGTCCTTGCCCCAGTGAAAAAGCTGCATTAGACAAAGAGAAAACAAGATCCTCACAGGAACATT
Organism: Onychomys torridus; assembly: GCF_903995425.1. NCBI lineage: Eukaryota > Metazoa > Chordata > Mammalia > Rodentia > Cricetidae > Onychomys > Onychomys torridus. The sequence goes on from NC_050459.1 coordinate 42,300,614, forward strand.
GAGGAAGGACACTGTAATTTCACACACATTGTGCTGAGGGATGTCAATAGCCATTGATTACTTTTCTCTGTGAAGACTCAATAAAATCCTATAAACTAGCCTTATCTTTGATGATACAAAAGGTCAGAATATTTTAAAACATTATCAGGGATGCTGTTTTCTTGTTCTTTTAAAAATTCATCCGAGGAATCTAATCTAATGAGTCAATGTATAAGGAAATTCTGTGTCCCCCCCTCCCACCCCCCAATAAGGAAATATGAGTAGGAAAGAGGGACCAGATATACATGTAACTCTGAGAAACAGTGTCCCAAGTGAGGATAAGAAAGCCTATCTTGAGAGAGTGCTGATAAACACATGTCTGGGGGCATGTTTTTGAGAAACACTATTCTTGAACAAATGTCTATTTACCCTAGATAAGGAACCAATGACAGACCAAAGTAAAGATTATCACCAAAGCCCACCCTGATGAGTCAATGAGTTTTACTGAGATTACTTGCAGGAGTATGGATGGGGGTTTACTTAAAGGATCAGAAATGACTCAAGACATCTGTGTCACTAAAAGCTCACCCCAAATTGGTTAATGGCTCATGAAAGCTGGAAGCCTGGAGCTCACTGTGCAGCCTACTTGAAGTTCAACAGGCTGAAGGGAGACATTTTCAGGTGCCTCAGTTGGTCTGAGCCTCTACTAGGCAGCTTGGCTGGCATAAGAGTCTTCTGGACACCCCAGCTTGTTTCTACCTCTTCCAGGTGTCTTGGAGGGTAGGAACCTCAGCCTGTCTGTATCTCTCAGCAGACTTTATTGCTTATATAAGCATAAGGAGTGAGGGGTTTAGTGTTTCTGGTCAGTTTCAGGGAATTCCTGACAGCTTTGAGTTGTTTCTTGAGCTTCCCAGCAGGATGAAATATTTCATCTCCTTTGAGAACATTCCCTGTCTTAAAGATCTTCCCTCTAAGATGAATGGTTTTTGTTTTTTAATCTGGGAGGAAATTACTACACAGAAATGTTAATCAAGAAAAATACAATATTTGGAAGAAAGAAATTTTTAGTAAGCACAGGAGGTGCAAAAATAGAAGAAAGAAAACTGGGTGCAAGTTCATTGTGGTTTGATTCATAAATCTTCATTGTGATTTGAGTCTTAAATATCTTGGTATGTTAAAGGCTTGCTTGCCAGCTAATGGGCTTTGTAGATGTGACTGGATCATGAGGGTCCTACTGCCATCAATGGAGTCATCTTTTGATGAATTTACAATCTAATAGCCTAATTAGGAAAGGAAACTTCCGGAGATGGGGTCTAGTTGGAGGAAGTACATCATTAGAAATGTGTTGTTGGAAGTTAGCTCTTATTTCGTATTTTCTCTCTCTCTCTCTCTCTCTCTCTCTCTCTCTCTCTCTCTCTCTCTCTCTCTCTCCTTCCTGGAAGCATGAACATTTTTCCTTCCCTAGTCCCCAATGCCGTAACTTTCTCTCTCAACTATCTGTCTCAGCACATCTTAAGCCCTTAGCAACAGAGCCGCCTGACCATGGGCTGAAATTGCTGAAACCACAAGCCCAAATAATTCTTTGTTCCACAAAACTGTTAATCTCATGCATTTACCACAGTTATGAAAAGTCTAATACATAACTCTATATACATTTTCTAGCTGTATAATCAGAATTTTTTGAGTTGAGGAAACATGTTAGTTGTGGTTCAGGCAAGAGTATTTACACCCCAGAAGATGAATGGAATACAATATTCACTCCACTGTGATGGGTTGTGCAACGATCTTCCTCTGTTCCTCTACTTTTCTGAGTATGGCACAGTAAGAGAAGATGTGGATCCAATATCTGGTCTGAGTTTTGCCAAAATAACTTCCTTCAATAAAAGAAAAGGAATCCTCTGTAATTGTCTTCCTTAAAATGAGGGAGGCTACAGTACAACTCCCAAGGCAGACTGTCAAATTCAGAACACAGATTAAAAACTCCTTCAGTACATATCCATAGAAACATATCTATTTAGAAGTTGATATTTGTCTATGGTGTGTTATCTTCCCATTGCAAGTGTATCTGTAAACACTTTCTACCTGCTCTTGACTGTTCATTCCCTCATCCCATGGAATAGATGCCTTTTAGAAAGTTGTTCTGGTGTTGGCTGTCAAAACCATGGCTGTCCCCGGCCAAAAAAGTACTGAGGGGTTCTTGTGATTTATCATGCCCTTGATCCATGAATTGAAAGACCTCAGTGAGAGGGACACCAAAATGGTTTATTGTTTCAAGGAGCAGAGTTCTAGAATGAATGCAAGAAAGGTAGGGTTAGACCTTGAACAATAGACACCTCTAAATACGGATTTACCTATCAGACTACACTAGCTCCAAAAGAACACTAATTACAAAAAAAAGAAGAAGAGAGAGAAAACATAATTGATGATTTAAAGTCACTGGATTCTGCATGTCGTAATCCAAATCCAGGAAGTTTCCATAGGAGACCTCGAGAAAACTATATACAGCCATTTGTGTTCCTATCAATTGGCATACTTTACTTTGGGTTTTAAAAATTGGGAATGCCTACAAAAATCATAGGAAGCCCCCAATATGCTAGCAACATTACTTGCAAGCCCTAGTTGGTTAAACAGTCTCCAAGTTGTTGATTTTCACAAAATCATAGTTCTAAAAGTTACCTCCACTATGTGAATTACCATAGTTTTGGAGTCGCTATCCTTTGAGTCATCTGTTTGTTCCCTGGATTCAGCTTGCTCTTTCAGGCAAGCCTACATTTAAATTATGCCAAATTGCTGGCTGTCTACTCCATCTTCTCACATCTTTAAAGAATTCCACTCTTGCATTTGAAAGGACATCGGGTATTGAACTAACATTACATATGGGAAGATTTTTCTTATGATTATCATCAATCCTGCTGTCACAATTGAAAACTCCCACTTCTTAATTCTGGATTAGGCTTTCAAGATCCAAAATGAGCTGTTCAAGTATCTGTATTCTTGAACAGGATCAGAAAACTTTTCCTCAGAAGAACCAGATGGTAAATATTTTCTTGGCTTTGCAGGTCATAGGGTGTGTGCCACAGCTTCTCAACTCTGCCAGAGTAGCTGAAAGCTGCACTGGCCTAGACACCAAAGAGCAGACATGGCTGAGTGCCAATAACGTTGTATTCATGGGGAGTGAAGTCAATGTTCTTGTAGGATTTTTGGTCAAGGTATACTCCCCCTGACCTCCACTAACCATTATTAGCTATAAAATCCATTCTTATATCATGAATCATGAGATAGGCTGGATGAGGGTCATGTAGGCTGGGTTTGGTGCTCAAGTCCTAGTTTGATAAATTCTGCTTTTGAAAGATACATTTTCACAGTTTCCCAACTCCATATACTCATGTTATTTCACATTTTGTAGATATCTTTCTTTAACAAAATGTAGAAAACAGAGGTTAGGGGAGTGAGGGAAAATCAGACCTCAATATGTTGACCTAGGTTGAGTCACATAACCAAGGCAGAGTCACAGATGTACACCTGTTCTTGATGTGTTACTATAGGTATATGTGTGGGGCTTGCCTGCCTTGGAGTCAAAATATGCTCATTCTCTTATTGGATTTATTTTGCATCATCAAAATGAATGTGTTTGCTTTCATAGTATATAAAGTAAATGTAGTACCTTTCTATCATATAAAAATAAATCAGTATATAAACTGTTCAACTGCATTGTTCAAATTATTACTTATTTTATATACATAAAATTATAGAATAATAACTCCATACATAGTTGCAAATTTTAGTCTATACATTATGAATATAATATAATATAATATTATATAATACTATGTATTATACACATATATGCTTTAGTAACATATATATTATAGCATAATATATACATCTACTATATAAACCATAGTATAAACTATCTATAAATTATAGCTATAAATAATATGTGAAAATTAAGTATACTTAAATAGTATCCAAATCATATGCTATAGTATAGTCATAGCATCTGGATCCACCTCATGAGATAGTCTTTGTATCAAAATATTAGCACCCTAACTTTTTTTTTTTGAGATAAAGTCTCGATATGCAACCTTGACTGGCTTGGAACTCACCATGGCAACCAGGCCAGCCTTAAACTTGTGGCAATACTCATAACTCTGTCTCCTGGCTGTTCTGATTACAGGAACATGTCACCAGGCCTGGCCCCAAATTATATTTTTAGAATAAGGACTTTATAGACTTTAGCCCTAATAGGTTTCTAATACAAGTGAAATTCAGATTCAAAAGTTAATGTAGTTGTCATAGTATGTATTTAGAAATATCTGTAAAAATTAAAATGTTTAGCTATAAGAAACTGGGCTAACCATGGCAATTCATATATTTTTCTTGATGATGAACTTCCTATTTTATTATTCTCATAAAAAAACAGATCAGGAGAACTAGACAGTATGGCAGTATGGACTTCAGTGGTAGTCCCGGCACTCAGGAGATTAAGACAGAATTGCTTGAACACAGGAGTAACGAGACCCTTAATTCAAAGAAGAATGGGAATACAAGGAGGAAGAGGAGTCTTCCCTCCCTCCCTCCCTCCCTCCCTCCCTCCCTCCCTCTGTGCCTTCCTTCTTTATATATTTTGGCAGTACTAGGGATTGAACCTAGGTTATTCTGCGCATAAGGCAAGCATGCTACCACTAAGCTATTCCAGCCCTAGAGTTAGCCAAAGTGGAAGTCTTGTGAAGAGGTGCGATTAATGAAACAAGGGACAGATGTCCGATATCACATTTTGAGTTTTGAGATTTGTTATAATCTTTCTACACATTGTTCTTTTTTATTTTACTTTCAGATTATTAAATTTCAAATTGTGTTTGGAATTACGTACTTCCTGATATCATATGCTTCTCTTCATGTTGGCCTACAGGCTCTTAGAGGGAAAAGAACATCTTATTTCCTACTCTCAGGACTTATCAAAATGCATAGGTTAGCTTGGCTGCTTAGTATAGTTTTGTAGAGGGTGCTGGGGAGATGGTTCAACCCCTAAGAGAGTTTGTTGTGGACTGGGTTTGCTGTTCTTGGCATAGGAGCAGAGTTCAGTTCCCAGCACACACATACACAGTCTCGCAACACCTGTAACTTCAGCTCCAGGGCATCCAACTTTCTTTTCTGGTCTCTACAGGCATTCCCATTCATGTGCTCATATACACATGCATGCATGCACGCATACATACATAAGATAACTTTAAAAAGAATGAAGTAAATCTTTAAAGAACATATTTCTACAGAGGAATAAATCAAGTCATGTTGAAAATCAATTTGCTTAGGTTTATTATAGGAAAACTATTGTATATTTCCGCCTCTACTTTTGTAATAGATTCCGGACTCAGTTATCTTTTCCCAAGAGCTTCTGTAAAGCAAAGGAAATAAAACCATACATCTGAGGTCCTCTTGTTGAAGCCTTATTATTTCCAACTGTGAGTATTTTCACAGCAGATAAACATTTACTGTAACTTCCAATATAAACAGCTAGCTCTATACTTTTGAGTAAAGACAAGATGTGTATTGCTGAGGGCTTGGGGCTGAGTACTAAGCAAGGGCCCCCGTGCAGCTGGGCACTCACTGACACTGCAAACTCAGTTGTAAGTTGGCAGATGGCAGCAGAGAGTGGAGCCATTGCATGGGTTAACAGAGGGCACAGAAAGTCATGTCACTTGTTTTATTAGTGTCATGAGTATGTCTCTGATTGTGATAGAGTACGTAAGATGTCAAAACATATGTAAAGTGACTTGAAGAACCTTGATTTATGCTCCTTAAAAATGCTAATCATTTTATTGTATTGCACTTACCTGTCTAAAAAATGGGTGAAGTAACAATTTCGAAACTCTAAGGGCTATAAAACTATTTGTAAGTAAGCCCTTTAGTTGTACGATGGCTCCGACTGCACCCTGCTCTTGAAGTTAAGCATCCTAAGGAAAAATATCTAAGCTACTCAGTAAGTCAGTAAACTTCCTATCACATCTTCTTCAGCTCACTCAGAAATATGATTAACATAGAGATAGAGAGTGCGAGGCAGTCTGCTAAAGGAGCCACTGTTCTTTCAAAGGCAAGCATTCGCTAGCTTCATGGGCTCTGCTGGCCCTTCACTGGAGTCAGGTTCTGGTATTATAAAGGTACACTGCTATTTGCTAGATGGCTCTGCTGGCCGCAGATCCATTGACCACCAATGCAATAGTTCATTTTCATTTTTGACTTGACAGGATTGAGACTCACCTAGGAGATGCAACTCTGGGTGTTTCCAGAGAGGTTGAACTGTGGAGGCAAGACTCCTCTCGAATGTGAGTGGTACCAACCCATAGGCTGGGGTGCCAGACTGAATACTCAGGGGAATATCAGCCAGACTGACTGCAGACACAATATGAACAGCTTCCTCACATGCATGCTCCCATGCCATGTCTGCCATGATGGACCGCACTCTCAGACAGTGAGTCAAAATAAATTCCTCTGCTCTCAAGTTCCTTTTGTCAGGAATGTTGTCATGGCAACGACAAAAGTCACTAGCTTGTCTTCCTTTCTTCTCTGGTACACTCACTCTAAGAAAACACATCCCAAGATCTCTGGTGGATGCTCGAAAGCATAGATAACATAGAGCCCTATATATTACTTCTTAAAGTATATACACATACAGCTGTAATAAAGTTTAATTCAGTAAGATGTTAAGAATTTGAGTTTTTGGCCAGGTGGTGGTGGGGCACGCCTTTAATCCCAGCACTTGGGAGGCAGAGCCAGGCAGATCTTTGTGAGTTCAAGGCCATCCTGGTCTACAGAGCAACATCTAGGACAGTCACCAAAACTACACAGAGAAACCCTGCCTTGAAAAACCAAAAAAAAAAAAAGAAAGAATTTGATTTTTATGGTGACGATGGTTTGAAAGGCAGAAGTTTGACTACCTTACAGGAGATCTCACTGAAGTGTGGGCGTGGGTGTATACTAAAAGGTTTAATATTGTTCTAGAAGGATGACATTTGTACTAGAAGCAATATTTGCTCATTTGTAGGCCTTGGCCAGCAGATCATAACAGTGTGACTTAGCATGGGGCTGCTCACACCTTAGAAGAGGTATCAGAAAAGAAAAGGAAGTCCAGCATTGTGGTTTAGGGAAGGCACTTCGAATTAAGGAACTGGAATCTGAGACCAAGCTTGGGGCAACAGATCAATCAATCACGCCTATGAAATGGGGCCTCCAATATGGATAGCTTTCTATACTTGACAAGAGGGAATACTCTGAATACTGTCACATTTGGACAATTTCCCCAGACTTCTTGGGGGAAAGAACACCAATAGCATCTGCTCTATGTTCTTGTGCCCTTGACTACCTTTGGCCTGAGTCGTTTCTCTCTAATAAGCCAGGACGTGTGAGTATAGGTCTCTCTGTTAGATTTGGGAGTCCCTGGGAAATTCTTGAAACTGGTGGCTTTGGGAACATTCCAAACTTGAAAATGATGTCAGAAATGACAAGGTCTTGTGTGTATTATTCCTTTTAAGTGTTTCTGATGCTCAGCCACTTCAGTGAGCTTAGATTCAGTCTCCAACAGCAGAACTCCCCGGGGTGACTGATCTCAGAGCATTCAAACCCACTGAATCAGAAAGCTGAGGGAAGGTTGGGAAGTGGCATTATTAATAGTGGGCCAAATACTGATTTGTCTGTGCTCTAAAGGTGAGTACCACTGTCTTAGAGAATGAAAAATCAACTTCAGAAGACATTAACCTCATCTGAACAACAACAACAACAACAAAATAGGTTGGAGAATCCTAGGGAGCTACAGGCCCTGTATTCCCCCATGTTCCAGGTTACTCTGGAAAATAACCCTATGTAGAATGCAAGAGCCAGTGATGAGTCTGGGTTGCCTACCTTGTATTACTTGGATTTCTGCTTTTCCAATCTGGTCATGCTTTCCACTGGAACATATGGTTCAGAGAATTTGAGTTCAAGCCAGTGATGAGCTGTCTCTGGCTTATGACAAATTCAAGTACTGGTTGTGTATATTTTTTCACACTTCTATGATCAGTGAGAATCACATTGGTAAGTTGGAATTGGTCATTGGGGAGCCAGGGAGATGGCTCAGGGCTTGATGCCCAAGAATGTGAACCTATGTAGTGCTTCCCAGAAAACACAATAAAAATCTTAGAGTGACTACTTGTGGTCTTAACCTTAGCCAGTGTAGCCAGTGAGAAATCTTGCCTCAAAAATTGAGGTGGGGGAGTGATGAAGAAAGCCACTGAATATTTAGCTCTGCCCCCTGTGGTGATATTTTATTTTTAAGTTAATAAAGTTTGCCCAGAAATCAGACGAAATAGCAAGCCGTTTTAAGTAAACACAAAAGTCAGGCAGTGGTAGCACATGCTCTTAATCCTATCACTTATCAGGCAGGGTCTCTGTGTGTTCAAGGCCATACTAGGGAACAGCCAAGGGTGGTGACACACACCTTTAATCCCAGTACCAACCATAGAGACTTGGAGGTCTGTACAGACAGGCAGTGACAAGGAAGTGAGGTAGCTGGGCTAAGAGAGCCAATGAGAGGGCAGAACAGCAAGGCAATAAAAGCCTGGGTACACAGGAAGTCGTGGCATTTTGGAAGCTGCAGAGCTGGTGAGGTAAGATTGGTTGGTGTCTCTCACTATTCCCCTGATCTCTAAGGCTTTCACCCCTATATTTGTCTCTGTGTTTTTTATTTAATAAGACCGCTTAGAAATTCAGCTCCAGCCCCATCCCCCCACCCCCGCCCCAGACACACTGGCATCTTTACCCATGTGTATGCATACATACATGCAAAATATAATGCAGTAAAAGCTAGACAAACAATGAGAAAGGGGAGTGGTCATCAGAGGGAATATTTACGGAACAGAAATTGGCACAGGTCTGACCCCACTAGCTGTTATTTACCAGTGTTTTATCGGTGCCAACCCATGATAGTACCAAAGGGTAGCACTGATAATTTTCTCCTCCTTTCACCTGCATGGAATAAGACAATTGTGATTTAGTTTTAGGGACTCGGCTTTTTGAAGAATACAGAGTGCAGTGGTTGCGAACAAAAAGATCGATTGCCTGATACCACAAGGGCTATTTGCATATCTGTATCTACCTGTAGAAGATAGGGTACCTTCTAGTGTTATGAGTGATACCACAGGAAGCTAGAAAAGTAGCATTTAATTATAAAGAATGAATCACCATACACGACCATCACTGTAACGGCACAAACATGATGTTTCAAAAAGAGCCTTCATCGGCAAGCTTTGATGAGCCAGGACAATGAGAGATGGGAGGCTCTGGGCTGTGGATCTTTCCCATGCAGCTTTTCCTAATAGTGAAAACATAGGCACACCCCGCACGGGATTCCCTTCCAGCTCATCTCCCCCTGTCACTTAAGAGCATGAGATAAGCATTTTATTATGAGGGGCAACTGACTGAACTCAAAACCAGTGCTGGCAAATGGATATGAAGTTCTTTTCCTAAGCTTAATTGTTAAGATCGCAAAATGAAAGAAGGGGGGTTCCCCGTCTTTACACTCACCAGATTTTAGTATCTAAACTATTTATCTAGGAGTGCCTGGGGCCATTTTCAAATTATGTCTTAGTGGGGTTTGCATTTTCTTTCTCCAGAATGAACTCATTAGCTATATTTTAAAAATCCAAGGAACCTTTGGGTGGTAAGCCAACTAATTAATGCTGTACAGATCAACACGTGATGAGGACGGTTGTGTAAATACCACGTGAAGGTGGGGCTGTGTGCTGATTCTTCCTTGTGAACTTATTTTTGAAATGGCACCTTTTAGATCGCTTGAAAAGAGATTTATCTAAGAAGACTCTTGATTTTGATTGAAAGAGTATGTTTGTTTGTTGTTGTTTTTTTGCCCCATAGAGCTAATTCACATCCACAACATTTGCTTAAATGATCACTTTGGTGGCTCTTCTGGTATAGTCAGGAACACAGCTGGGAGGCCTGGGAACATTTATTGAACACTTACTGAGTGCCAAGATGCTCTCCTAAGTACTAAATATACCTTATCTCAGTTAATCCTCCCACTAACTCTGGGAGATAAACGCAATCCCGATCCCAGTTTACAGATAAGGAGAGGAAAGCTTAAAGGGCTGAGAGGCAGGCGAAGGTCAGAGAGCTTCCGAGAGGCAGAGGCCCAGGCTAGATGATCCGATACCCAAGGCGGGGCTCTTAATCTCTTCTCTTTTGGTCTCATACTCACCGTACTACAGAGCCAGGGCAAAATCCCAGAAGGAATCCATCACATGCCTGTAACTCTGAAACAATTTTAACCCAATCTGGGAAGGTTCTTGGGAAGCCCTTCTGTGTATCACTTGATACAATTAGACGAAGTTACTAGAAAGGACACTTTAATTCTTTCCACCGTATTAGACAGGACATCTCAAAAGTACTTACATAACAGCCTTTGTCTTCTAATTATTGCCAGTAATTGATTGGTAGTTGATCAAACGACTCTAGTTAATCAGTCAAACCGTCCTCAAAGAGTTTCAGTCTTATGTAGACACATGAAAGTATTTCTCCCAATATTAAGTAGTCTATTGGCTGTCTCATCACTAGCCTTGCCGGTCTAAGGCACCAATAGCTCTGAAGCTCTCTTTTTGTTTTTTGGTTTTTGTTCAAAGAACTTTCTGGAACTTCACATTTTCTTACCAGTTAGCAGTTGCATGTCTCCTTTTGCGGCCCAAACCTTACTGATTCCCCTATAAATGTGAGCTCACTGTGGTATGTCAAGTTTTTACTTACTTCTCCCACAAACCTTTGAACAACTGATGAAGCCACCGGATCTCAGCCATGTCCGGAAGCAACAGTACAACACAACCACTGCCCAGATTCACCACTTGCAGCCTTTAAACTCCCAAGCTATACCTTAGCCCCCAGCACCACAAGCTGGAGAACCCAAAAGCACTGTGCCAAGACACAAGTACAGACAGATAGGATCTGCCTTAGTTCTCTCTAAATCCTTGTCTTCAAAGTTTTTTTTTGGATCTGTGGTGGGAGAAAAAGCCTTAAAGGCCACTGTAATGACTTCAGGTTTATTGTTATATAGTGATGTTGTTTTTCTGTTGTCTTGATGGAAAAGCACATGGCTCCCTTCTGTCCATACTACAGTAGCATTACCACACCCTTAGATTGCTCTTCCAAACATATTCATGGTGTGTGTTCCTCACATCATCATGTTGTGACTTTTCTAAATCATTCTCCTCTGCTTCTAATTACATTGCCATTAAATTATGTCTCCCTTACTGTATGTGATTACAAGTAGGCTATGCTGCTCCCTGAGTGCTTTGTTTCTCAGCTATCCTTCCACAACTAACCCACTTATTGGCCCCAATGATGCCCTGGGTTTCACTCCCATTTGACTTAGATTGAGACTCTAGGTTTTGTACTTGCAGATTCATGGTGCAGCCATTGAGGATGGAAGAAATAAATGCATTTTCATGTGAGAAAGACATGAATTTCATGAGTCAGAAGCCGATTTCTATGGTTTGAATATATCTCTGCAAAACCGATGCATGGGAAAACTGAATCTCGCCATGCAAGCTTTGAGAATTGAGACCTTCAAGAGGTGATTCTATCATGATTGTTCAGCCCTCCTGAATGGTTTGATATTGTTATTGAGGTACCATGTTACTAATTAAAAGATGTTTGGCTACCTTTTCTGTCATCTCATTCTGCCCCTTAAGGCCTCTCACTGAGTGTACCTCCTGCCATACTATCATCTAGCATGAAGGCCTTCATCTGGTATAACTCTTTAGTATTAAATTTCCTCAAACTGTGAGTTAATGGAGTGTTATTCTTTATAAATTGCCCAGTCTCTGATATTCTGTAACAGTTATATGAAGATGTATTAAGACATATTCTTAGCTTGGGAGCCATACAAAGACACATGTTGTGACTACATACAGCCCATTGGCTGTAGTTTGTCCTTGGTTAGAAATTCTCTGGTTTGGATTCATATATTCCAATGGAGAAAATATTTATTGGTATACCAGTTATCACCAGTGAAGAGACTATTTATTGGCTTCCCATTTATCAAGTTGATAGTTTTGGGCTCTGAATTTTGATTGCTTGGCTTTGAATTCCAGATCTAGTACTTACTAGTTTCATAAACCAAAATTATTTGGTTTCTGAAATTCATTTTTTCCTGTGAAATGAATATAACCATAATAATTAATTGTGTGTGTATAATCAGAATCAGACAAGAGACCCTGGTATCCCAAGCACTTGACACATCATAATAAACGGTTAAAAATTAGCTATAGTGCTGCTGCTGCTGTCAATGGTGATGACAACATCCATGAAGATGATGATGGTGATGATGATGATGATGATGATGATGATGATGATGATGTGTTCCTCAGAGCCTTCATAGTCCACAGAGGACCAATCTATATTATGGAGACTCAGAAGAAAAGTACCTTAGTAACTGTTGTTCATGGTTATAATATATAGTATTAAGTACTTAAGGTATATATGTCAAATAAATATCTAGGTCCTTATTTCCTCACCTAAGAATGGGTAGAATTGGCCAATACAACAGAGCATAATAGCTCAGATGTGAGGACTTCAGGCTACATTTGTTACTAACATGTGGTGTGGGAGTCGCATGTGTGCCACAGGACAATGACTCCCTTCCACTTTTCCATGTTTTCTAGGGATCGAACTTTTTGGTAGACAGGATTGTGTACCCAGCTCCATTACCTGCTGAACCATCTTGCTGGCCTGATCACAAGTTACTGCTGGTTTAGGATGGTCATGTGAGCAGGGAGAACTCAGGAAGTAGCACATTTTAGGATGTACCCTTGTCTGGTATTCATTACCTCTCTCCTATAACAATGAAGAAGGAAGAAACACATCAACGTGTGGAGCCCTGGGAGATGCAGAGGGCTAGAACTGCTGACATTAAGTTAAAGAAGTTGCTTGAAGAAGATGGGAGGTAAGAGAGGCAAACAAAAAGCCACTCCAGGGCCTTTTCAGTTTCAAAATCTGTCATTGTAAGGTAAAACTGAGACACATAAAACACATAAATCAAATGCATGGCTCAAAGTCTATAAGGCAAATACCACTCAGGTGAAGAAATTCCACACAGTCAGCTATAGCAACATTTCCTTCCACACATCCCATACAGTCACACACACTGTCCAGATGGAAGTGACTATTACTTTAACTTTATTGGTGAGAACATCCTTAAGTTTTTAAATTTCTATAGTTTTAATAGATCTATTTGCAGTCTTTTTCATCCACAGATTTCTCTTCCACATTTTTAAAAACTTGCCTTTCCTTAGGTGGGAGAACTTGCATTGCTAGCCTGTAGAGTTTTCTTGGTCTGCGTGTTGCTGACTGAGCCTCTGGGTAGACGTCAATATGTTCCTCTGTCTTTGGAATTTTCCTGCACACTGGGATCTGGACCCAGGACTGAGTCAGACCCAGGTCCCATCCTTTTGGCAAGGCTAAAGGTGATCTTTCTAGATACTGCCGTTCCTTCTGCCCTACTCATCCTTTTTGCAAGGATTTTTAGCAAGACTGTATAAGACATATGATATCTAATTGCCTTCTTTGTTGTTTTGGCATTCATTGGAACTTAATTCATTGGAACACACTCACTCAATGGGGGTTGAAAAAATTGTGGTTTTTCTAATTACATCATTTCCTTTTAATTTATTAGTTCGGATATCATCATAGATATTTTCTTCTGCTATTTGGATCCTTGTTAATATCTTAGAAACTGCAAAATATAGGAAATGGTATGTTTTCCTTTATTTAGCAGTTTCCAGGTAAGGAATTATTTCCTTATACTTTGATATGACTTTAAAGTATCATTATGAATTCACATATTTATGAAAATATCGTGTTTAAAATCATTGTAATGATTGTCACCATCAAAGTTTAGTTTTTATTTGACCAGCGAGGGCCTTTCCATGCATTTCTACTTTGGACTTGGCCCTTCCTGTTAAAGTCCTTTCGATAACCCACTTCTTAACTAACTCCCATCACATAATATACCATATTCATTTTATACTTTGCTTGACCCAGAACTGGAATCAGCCACTTTTTTTTTTCCCATGAAATCTTTGTTTCCTTCAGAAAGGACACCTTCAACTCTCCAGGCTGTAAGAGTGAGTGATGCTGATTTCAATGAGGCTGTCATTGCTTAAAGCCCTCTTCCATGGGCCAAGTGAATGCATGTGTTGAAAGATTAGATACTGGGGCCTTAAATCCATGTTGTGGTCAAGCAGGAGATGACTGATCTTCCCTTTACCTTCTGTGTGACATCAGGTGTTTGCTCTTGTCATCCATGACTGCCTCTTTTTCTTTTCCTAGCTTCTATCCTGATTCTTTAGAAGGGAGAAAATAATAGACGTAGGTAATCTCATGTTACTCATTTGTTTATCTCATATCACACACAATAGTCACCAACAACCTCCACATCACCAACAACAGGGCTACTGAAAGTTTACAAACTGTGTGCACATTTTCCCACTCTGACTTTAGGGGCCATATTCGATGCTGCCACAGCACACAGCCATTGTGTACTATATGCACCCTATGCCTTTTAGCACAGATCCAGCCTTTCTTTCCAGGGCAAATATATATTTAATGATCACCACCGGCCCTTAAGTTAATGTTTCTCTAGGGAATGTGTTGTCTGAAGAGCCTTTTGTCCACTAATTATCCAAGAAGAGTTCAGAGGAACAATATTCCCTGTGTTTGTGCAGGCTGGGAATGGTTGGCTCATGTCTTTTCCACGTGAGAGTCAACTTTGCTGTGTATTAAATCTCATGTCCACATTTTTCTTTCTTTGTATATTTTGAACACTTGCCTTTATTTCTCTGGCATATAGCATAACTCTTATAAAGTCATATAATAATCTGGCTTTCTTTTCCTTATACATAGTGAGGTGTTTCTTTCCACTCATCAAGAAGATGCCCAGTAGCATTAATATGTAGATTCTATCAGTTTTATCAGATGCTGTCCTGATGCTGTTTATTCAGGATATCCAGGAACCTGGTGTGTACTTCCAATACAGATTTTTAAGTTACTATTTCAAGTTAGGTTTCTTGAATGACATGAGTATTTTTAGTATTTATTCTGCTTCCTTGTTATCTTGATTTCTCCTTAATTCACTATTGATCACAATCTCTAGAACCTTTTCTATTGTTTTCTTTCTGATAGCAAACATTTCTCCCTCCCCACTCCTTTTTTAAACCTTGTCTTTCTATCATCCATTGTGTTTGTAAGCCCTGGTGTTCTGGTTTATTCTTTTATTTCTAAAATGGCTTTCACTCTAATTTCTAATTCTTTCCTGAAGTCTGCCGCTTACTTCATCACCAAGCTCTCGTTGTTCTTTTATGTATTGTATCGTTTCCGGAATGTCTTAGCTTGTTTTGAAATGGTAGGTTGCTGTTTTGATCTTTTTTGAGGACACATCTTTCTAGTGTGCTCTCATTGTCTGCGGGGGGGGGGGGGGGGGGGGAGTGTGTCATTCAGCAGCATGCGCTCTCCTTTTCTTATTGGAGTATTGTATGGGATCTGACCTCTGTCCTTCTTTGTGGTTCGCATCTATGTGAAATTAGCTTTCTTGAACTTGAAGAACAAGGCTGGATTCAGGGGAGTGTTCCCAGTTTCCCAGAGTTCCCTCCTGTGTTGCTTCTCTGGATGCTCAAAAGCATGCTGACAGCTTCCTTGGACCATAGGGCTCTCCACTGGCTTTGCCATAAGTCTGGCTTTTCCTTGACTCTATCTCAGCTGACCCCATCTTGTTCGGT
Source organism: Onychomys torridus (assembly GCF_903995425.1). Classification (NCBI taxonomy): domain Eukaryota; kingdom Metazoa; phylum Chordata; class Mammalia; order Rodentia; family Cricetidae; genus Onychomys; species Onychomys torridus. The sequence continues at coordinate 42,316,402 of NC_050459.1, forward strand.
GTTGAAGACAGTGCCTGCTGTTCCTACTCTGTATGGAGTCTGTGATATGACTTGTGGGGGCCCTAGCTTCCTTCATCAACAGCTATAAAAATCGTATGTTACAGCCACACAGACATAAACATAGACATACTGTTATAGAGTAAAACATTCCCTTCAAGCTAATTTTTCCTTCTGTTAAAGGAAATTAGAGCGTTTCACAGATCTCTGAAACCCATTGCCTATATCTGAGGCTTTATGGATGTGATGAATAACTCAGCCCTGAAAGAAAGTTGGATTGTGGGAGGGTGACACTGTGGGCCACGTTTGAGAATTCCTCATGGTAGACTATTCCAACCCTTCTCGGCCTTTGTGAGATCACTGCACTTACTTAGTATTGCATTGTGGGAAAGTCTTCCCATGGCTACTATTCTCATCAAGCTGGCTCACTGTTCTCTTCAGTGCATGGAAGTTGACATGTTGGCTGTGCAGTGGTGACGGGGCAGGGAGAAGTCATGTTCTCTGTTATATTGTCTCTTTTCTCTGAGTTCTTTTACACAGACATCCCAAGCATGCATTTCTCCTTACCTGCTTGCATTTTTGCTATGCGTAGGGACACATTACCATCTAGCATTGTCGTTAATGTAGTCTGGGGGTTTCACACACAGTTCTCTTGGTCTCTTCGCTTATATGAGACAGTTTAAAGAGATTAAAAGAAATCAAACTGCTACCTCTGCCGCATTTTCTCTCTCAGAACTTTTAATAACTTTCAAGTCTCAGTTTATCACAGGGAGCCACCCTATTTGTCTAAATTGCTCCCAAATAAGCTCTTCTTTCTAAATTTTAATCATAAAGGATTGACTTGTAAGTAATTATCATACTTTAAGACACAAGCATCTCTGGAATGGCTAAGGGGGAATAATCAGTGATTCACACATTTAGAGTGAATTCTTTTCAGGAGCCAGGCTTTCCTAATCTATTGACAAGTGGCATTAAAAGATGAGAGTGAATTAGACATGGCAGATACAATTTTGGACTTGAGATAAATGGCAGATATCCAACTTCTGGCACACAGCAGACAATAAGGAGGGAATCTTAGGTAGGCATACTGGTACCAGACATACTGTATGTACTTGGGGTTTTGTCTATCACCAGCTAAACCTTAGAGCGTGTGAAAACTTTTACGTGGGTGAGACATTTCCACTTTAAGTTTATTAACAAATATTTTGTCCTGACTAAAGATTGCCTTTCCATGCTTGGGAGTTGGAATGGTTGCCTCATACACCAAGCAGGCAGAGAAAGGCACACAATGCCCAGATGAATGTCATTCTTAATATCCTTATAGTGCCTCAAAAATGCAATTATCCATTTAAGTCTACCAACAGCTGGACCAGTGATTGATGTACAACTGTAAACTTGCTATGACCTGTCTTCTAAAGAGTGAGATAACATCTCAGAGACTTATTTCAGACTCAAATATGCCCTGATTATTTACTTATTATCTGTTGGCTTTAAGCCCACTTTTCTGTATTTTGCATCATGGTGTTAGGGGTAGAAGTCTATAAAATACATTTCCCATACATTCATGCGGTTGATTTCCGGTCCAGTCCGTAAAGGGAAGACATGGGAAGGCAAGGAGGAGGGCAAAGGACATTCAGGTCCCATAGCCTGTTGTTGTAACTATTGCTTTGGGAGACAACCAAAACTGCTGCCTCCAGAGCCCTTAACATTCTCAGTACTTTGGTATTGTGCCCATCATGGGAATTTTTGTCTTCCATCTTGTTCTTTGCTTGTCAAGGCTCAGTTTTCTGACTTCCAAGCACACTGGACTCCAGACTCTTCATCTTGGACATCCTCCTGTCTTCCCCCAGTTCTCCTGGCCTGGGATTGACAGGGATTTTCTGAAATGACTACTGCTGAGACCACCTCAGCTCTAAGGTTGTATTTGCTCGCGGCTTTATTTCTATTTAGGTGAGCTCATATCTACTTTTCTCTTTCACACTTCCAACTAAGAAGACCTGGCAGTATGTTTCCTCAGTTTAAAATCCCAAGATGGAAGCCAGTCATGGTGATACAGATCTGCACTCGCAGGACTTGGGAGAATGAAGCAGGAACATCATAATTTTAAAATCATCATGGGTTTCATAGTGAGTTCAAGGGTAGACTGAACTGCATATGGAGACCCTGCCTCAAAAAGCTGAGAGTGGGAGCATAGTGAATATTCGGATACTTATCTAGCATGTATGGAGCCTGGGTTTGATCCACAGCATCACACACATAAATAAATCCTAAGTATAGTTAGTCATTGTTTTGCTTTTCTGTTGCTTTCCCTAAATTGCCATATTTCTCACTGAACCCATGTTGGCATGTTAGCTATTGCCTTGGGGCATGCTTTTTTAATACTGTTAAGTGGGGATTTGCTTCTCTGGATTCTAAAACTTGATCAACAGATACATTTAAAAAAGATTTTCTGTATCTGTATATAAAACACCTGACTTGTTATTATAAAGGAAAACAATTTTTAGTATTATTAAAGCATAGATGTACAAAATATACATATATGTATATATACATATATAAAAACCATTATATAAAAAATAAACTTCAGATAATGATGTTATTTCAGATGTAGGACAGAAGAATTAGAAGATAAACCTTAAAACACAAGATTAGATACATGGTTAATTTTTTTTTCCCAAAGAAGATAGAATGGATGTTGATACTAGAATTATGAATGATTTCCTGGAAGGCAATCAGTAAACTTGAGGTAGGATGGGGATGCATTTAGGGAACTGAATGTGGAGCAGAGCCTGGATGACAATAGACTCCTTATAGTGAAGGTCATTAGTAAAATAAGTTGCTGAGAAATGATGGGGAATCCCTTTGTCTGAAGACAAACAACACACACACACACACACACACACACACACACACACACACACCACACTTCATGCTTTCCCTGGTTGGGACACTGGATTCCTGCCAACGGCTTGGTATGACCTGATCACCTCTGTATGGCTTTCTTATATCTTAAAAGTATATTTCTAAGAATTTATGACCTCCTTACCTTTATTCACCCCTCTCTCTGGTTTGGTTGGTGAAAAGTACACCCAGGGATCTCTACTCAGTTGGAGAGGCTGCTAATTGATTTAAAAAATGCATTTTGTCCCTGGTCACTAATTGACTGATGGAACAGCTGCTGGTCTGACAAAAACCAGGTTGAAAAGCAGTTCCCACTATGGGGCAGTCTGTTGGCAAACATGATTGCTTCTGCTTATCAATCGAAAAAGAACAGCCTTACATTTTCTCAGAGAGTGGCTGTAAAAGTTCTCCATTGTCGCTCTGAGCAATCATTTAGCTAAAGGTGAATTAACCTTAGCAAATTGTATAAAGAACATGAAGTCATCTACCATCTATAGTTCTTTAGAGGTCAAAAGTGTAAGTTTAGTAACCGAATAAATAATTCTTCAGACACCGATGAAAAGAATTATTTTTGTTGTGGCTTAGAAATTGAATGGACCGAATCCATGTTCCTTTTATGGCTAAAATAGAATATGAAGTATTAAAGTTCACTATAATCTAAGAAACTATGCATTTCTTTCAAAGAATCATATGGCTAACCCTTGATTGTACTGATTTATATTTGTTGATACTGGCTAACATTTTTTCTAATTATTAGTGGGATACTACTAAATTTAAAAAAAGCTTAGCAATTAATGAAAATAAAACTTCCAAATGTAAATCTTATTAAGTTAAAGAATACAATTATAAATTGAATAAATAGTCTGTCCTGATGGAGTCAGATAAAAATAGATTATAGCATTCTGAGAGAACTAAATAGTTACATATATTCTTTAGTAGCAATAGAATTAAAAAAAAAAAACTAGACAAACATCATCTTCTGCCCTAGGAATGAGAGAATCTCAGTTTCTTTTATTTTGCTCACCAGTACATCCACACTAGACATGGCCTCTTGTAAATTATTGTGGCTAGCGGGGAGTGTAAGTCAATGTTAGTTAGTGTCTTAATTGATTTGTAGTTGATTTTTCAGCCCCCTTTGTCTTCCTGTGGTGGTGGCTGTAGCGATTTGGGTTGACGTATACTCGGGCTAATCTATGAAGGTTTATCTTTCTCTCACCCCCTTTTCTGGTGTGCAAAGTGGTTATATTAGTCCACATAGGCTGATAAAGCTAATGCTGTAAACCTCACAGCTTGTCTACAAGCTAACTTTAGTTTTTACTATTTGAAGTGGGGAAGTTTGGAATCAGGGCACTGACTGGCTTGGTGTCTGGTAAGGGACGGCTCCTGCATTTGTAGATGCTGTGTTCTCACGGTACCAGAGGTCATGGAGCTCTCTGTGGTCCCATCTATAAGGACACTAACAATGTTCACAAGGCCTATTTTCCTGGCTTAATAACAGCCAAAGGATGAACTTGGACAACGTGTGGTGTACTTGGAAGGTAGTCTTTTAGCTTACAGACTTTGGAAACATTTGCATATTCAGTCTTATTTACTAGTTCCCTGTTGTTTAAAATGCATGAAGGGCTGAAGCTGGAGCTTAGCAGTGGAGTCCTTGCCAGCCTGCATTCAACCTACTTTTGACCGCTAGCACCATGAAAATACAATTAAAACAAAATAAAGATTGGTCGTTTGGATTCTTTTTGTTTTTTGTTTTTGCTTTGGTTTTGGTTTTGGTTTTTCGAGACAGTGTTTCTCTGTGTAGTTTTGGCGCCTTTCCTGGATCTCACTCTGTAGACCAGGTTGGCCTCGAACTCACAGAGTTCTGCCTGCCTCTGCCTCCCAAGTGCTAGGATTAAAGGCATGTGCCATGGCAGCCCGGCCAGCTTTGATTCTTTTAAGGCGGTGACATTGCTGTTACATTTTTTTTTTTTTTTAAATAGGTCCAATCTATCATGGTATAAAGCAAATGAACTAGGTGTTCTTAGTCAAAGGGGTAGGTAGGAAGAACCTCTTCATCTGCCCTCATTCCTCTTAGTGGCATCTGAAGAGGCCCCTGGTGACAGGGAATATCCACAAGACCAGAAGAACTATGTATTTTTATTATTATACAAAGTGTTGTTTTCAACTAAAGTTCTTCTGCTAGCTAGAAAACCCATAACAAACTCATAACAAAAATCATTCGTAAATCATTGAAACATCTCCTTTGTTTTCTCTGGATTCCTGGGTATAAAATTATTTCTATAAGGATACACACACATATATAAACACACACACACACATACATTTTCAGGTACATGTCTATAACTATAGGATGGCAGTAAGGGATAATAAGATCACATGAAATGGTTCAGAATTTCCCAGATGCAATTCAGTTCAGTTCCATTCAGTGAGCATTTATGGAGTACCTACTGTGCCAAAGCCACTGTACAAAAATGTTTTCTAGGATCAGACTTCCAAGGACAATACAGACTCTGTCCTTCATGTGTTTTTGATAATACAGACTCTGTCCTTCATTTGTCTTTGATAAAGTGCTCTCTGTCAGATATTTTAACTTTTTCATGTACTTTAAGCATACGAAGTGTAAGATACCTAGGGAAAAGTTAGTATGAAATACATAGAATAAGTAAATCAATAAATTAATGTCATTGAGGAGGTCAAACATCTTACGGCCCTGGATGGGCAGTGCGTAGCAAGGGTCAAGTCTAACTGTCCCCGAATGGAGAGCTATTTGGCCCTTCTTGTTTATTAATGTCTATCCATCTATACTAATGGATTTAGCATGAGAGGAAGTAAGGTGGGGGTTGGGAGGAGAGAGTCACTAAATCTCAGACTTCCATCCGTCATTAATATTAACGCTGTCTTCAACCAGTGCAAGTTGGCACAATACAGTCTAAAAGCTTAATACAAGAAAAATAGTTCTGACACTTCCTTATCTATTCATTGACATCCAGCACCAAGTGGACTCATATTACACCATGTGCCTCATTTTTATCCAATGAAGAGAAATTTCCCTTCAGTACCAATTGGTCAGAATACTGATTTTGTGTGCCCTCAAAGTGTTTTATATTAACTTTTAAACAATTTATCTATCTATTGACTTATATTAAACCTGAATGAAAACAAATGGCATGCACAAATTGACTTATTTTTTTAAATCAACATTACATAAACATTTCTCTTCATTAGAGAAATATTCAATTATTCTGTTTGAACTTAGTCATAAGAGTCATATTCTTGCAGTTACGTGTACTAGGCAACTGTGGACTTTTGATTAACCCAGATAGTATGGGACCATATCTGTTCCTGGCTGGCTATGTATTATGAAAATCTTTGTGACTCAAGTTAAAGAAAACAAACAACCTCCTCCCACCCCATAATACTACTTCCTTAAACCAAACACAGTTTGGTGGAACTCAAAATAATTGCTTTCAATATTCTAATAATCTTTGAGATGAAGAATTAAGTATCAGAGAAGTTCTAAGTTTTGCTCAAAAATATTTAGTGAAAGTGTGTATGGTGGTACATGTCTGTAACCCAATACTTCGAAGGATGAAGTACAAGATTAGGTTCAAGGCTAGCCTTGGCTACAAAAGGAACCTTGCCTCCCAAACCAAGTCAAACCAAACCCCATTGAAAAATGAAAGCGGAACAAACAAACAAAGATCCCTCCATGAGCATTTGGCAAATTTGGTCCTTCTCAGGCTTTCTGGCTGTTAATGTCGAATTCTTTTTACTCAAAAGATGCTGTTTATACTCCCCCAAGCTCTCACGTGTGATTTAGAGCCCCATTGCATCTCTCAGAGCACTGGAGCCAGAAACAAAACAAAATATTGGGCAGGCTTTTCTGAGTGCCACCTCAGTCCCCTGCAGCTTGCTGTCACAGTGAACCTTTCCTTTACCTTTCAGTCTCCTTTCCTCATAAACCAGCTCCTGAGAGCTTATGCCAAAACTGAAGCAAAAACGAGGAGAAAGCGCTAGTCTGTAAAGGGCCCACCCATCAAATGAAAGTGGGAGAAAACTGAATGTGTTTCAGCGTGCCCTACTTCTCCTTCTCAACATAGCTTGCTTCCCCGTTTTCTCGTGCGATAAAGGAATCTACGCACGAGGGCTGGTAAGAAGTGTGTGAGCAGACACGGATGGCAACGGACTGCCTCCCTTTTTCTCTTTTTTAAATATGTAAAGGTGGTTAGAGTTTGTAAATAGGTTGTGGTGTAGCCGGGCGGTGCCTTTAATCCCAGCACTCAGGAGGCAGAGGGAGGCGGATCTTTGTGAGTTCAAGTCCAGCCTGATCTACAGAGTGAGATCCAGGACAGGCACCGAAACTATAGAGAGAAAGAAAAAAAGAAAGAAAGAAAGAAAGAAAAAATAGGTCGTGATGTCTTCGCTACACTCCTGTAATGTGCAGGGTTTCCCGTAGTGGTATCTTATACAGCCTGTGTTGGGCTGTGATGTCCAGACACATGGTCGATAATATGTAACTTTAGGGTGAGATTCCTTGGATGACCTGTACTAAGGTGAGAGAGCAGAAACTGGGACATAAAGCATGCAGCCCAGTTATTAATTAATTAATCCTGCTGAAGGTCCCACTTTATCATCTATTGGTTACATTTGCGTATTTCCTGTCAATTCATCAGAACCTGTTAATGTATTCATCTAGTGTCAGTCTGGTCCACAGCCACGGTGTCTAACGCACAAAGCCAGAGTTCATATTATTTAGATTACACAGTTCACCGAAGCTCATTCTTCAAAGTTGAAGATGAAAGTTCCCAGGATAGGAGTGCTGAGAAAGGTCTAGAGGATGATTTTCAAGATTCCCATTTCTCTTTACTTTTAGGGGACAAAAGTGGGGTGAACCAGAGGGAGAGAAATGGCTTTTAATACTGAGCAGAAACGCGCACTGTATACGAACAAAACAGAGGCTTCGTTTGAATTAGTATTTACATGTTTTGTAAGCGCCAATAATATATGTTTTTCATTATTTTAGTAAAATTAAAGAATGGGCACTCAGCTATCTTTAAATTTTCATACTGTTCATGCTACTTTAGGAATGCCAAATCATTTTGCTGTAATAAATTCCTGCACGATGACTGCATGGATACTGAAAGACACTGTAATATTTTTTTAGATATGAATGGAAGAGAAAATATTAATTGATAGTTACATTTTTATGTTAGCCATTATTGGAATTTACTAATGAGAAATCTGACATGCTATTTCCTATTGCTTTAATATGCTATATATTATAAAATGTTTTTTTTTCTGTGTTATGGGTGCTAATGGCATCATGTTAAAAAAAAAATCCTTTGCAATTTCTTATGATTTATGGGAGAGCCAGTGGTGACAAGGTGTGGCGATCCTCTGGCTTTTCTCCACTTTTGTGTAGGACAGGCATGTGTGAAAAGTTGAAAATGCCTAAATTAGGAAAAGCTACTGAAAATTATTAAAAAAAAATTCTGTCTTGTTGAGAGGCAGACCTGTTTTTCTAGATGACAAATGTCTGGACTTCTCAGTTAAAAAAAAAAAAAAATCCTCAAGTGCTTACCCTGGCCTCTGCTCCTTTTGTCCTGTAGGTAACCCAAGCTGTGGAAAGAAAGGCCATGGGAGTGGGGGACACTGGCGGTTCCACTGAGCCAACGTTAACTTTTACCTCTCCAGTCTCCTCCGTCTCTCTGTTTATGGATGGCAGGTGATCTTCAGATGACAGAGTCTGGAAAACTGGTCTTGGGAGCTACATCCTCAGGTGGTGACGATATGTTGTTGGCATCTGGGATATTTTTGTGTGTTTTGTCACAGGTTAAGAAGGTGGCCAGACTGTACAATACTGGGCTTTGAGGAGGCTTTATCTCCCACTAGAGTTTAGCTGAGGGATTTATGGGAAGCTGCCGCCTTGCGAGGTAAGTTACACATAAATGCCTTGTGATTTATACTGGAAAGATTCCTTGTTGCTCATTGACATAAATCTTATTACACACTATCCTTCTCACATAGCATTGTCAACTGAAGAAATTATTAAAACAACAACAACAACAACAAGAAATGAATGGCTTTCTTTGAGTAATCTGGGGTGTTATTGTGCATTAAAACTTTGCCACTTTCTATCTGGGTTAGAGTTTTCACCTTAAATGGTCTCCCTTTGATTTTCCCAAGAGAACAAATGAGGCTTAATAAGGGGAAATAAAGAAAATTTGCAGCTCATTTTATCTTAAAAGAGCTACCACCTTTTAGCAAGCTAATGCGAGTGGAAACCCCATTTTGAGACATAAATCTAGAAGTAAATGCTTCTGACTTTTGAAAGGAATCATCCTGGCAAGAACCAAATGAACATTATCTCCAAAAGCCCAATCTGAAGGCAAAACAGATTTGTTAGTGTGATTATTAAAACAATTGCCACCTTCTGGTGTGAAGCGATGTCAACAGGGAACAATCAGGCAGTGCCCTTGGCTTTGGTACAGTCAAGCACACAAAGCTACCGTGAAATAGGATTGGACGGGACCTTTCATTTCATATGAGAATTAATTCTGTAAATGCAGTGGAGAGGAGGCAGCTTATTTCTCTGCCCCCAGAAAGCAGATAAGAACAAGTCTGCAGGAGGCCCCATTTTTTTCTTACCTTATTCATTTCTTAGTGTGTGCATGTGTATGTTACCAAGGATCACGGAAAATAATTTATTCTTTCAACATCGTTCTGGCAGAGAAGGGGGAAGGTGGTCAGAATTTTCCCAAAGGTTTTTGTGACTTAAAAAAATAAAATTACACTTTTACAATCTAAATTGTTTTCTAAGGATTGAATTTAAAAGGTCACATTTCTTCAAGAGCAGCAAAAGCTTTCCAGATGCTCTCTGGTATTGTCCCTGAGAGAATGGGGCTCCATCCTGGGCTTACTATGAGTCTTCCCTGGGAAGAGCCAATACACATGTAGTTTGTGGCAACTTAGCTATGAAGACCATCTCTTTCGTGAGTTAGAGGGCCCTACAAAGGGAGATGCCCCATAGAGAATGGAATTTATAATTGTATATGAGTGTGCACAAAAAAATTTCAAAGGCATAAGTCTTTATCTTAGGATCTTGGATGTAAGATCTCACTGACCTTAAACTAATTCAAAGTGGAGAAACAAATATTCATTGTATGATTAGACATACCAGTTTCTGTTGTTTGCGTCTCAATAAATTACCTTTTGTGAGAGAGCTATTAACGAGGCTTTGATCTTAAAAATCCCAGCATTTGGTATTTCTTCATCATCCACAGTTGATAAAGCAAACACAAGGTTGAAAAGAAAAAACATAGACAAGGTGATCAATAACATATTTCTTTTCCACCAAGTTATTTTTCCCATGTACAAAATTTCTGTTTGATTTTTCAATTATTCAAAAATGTCAGAATGATAGATATAAGAGAGTCACCAACTAACCAGGGAAATCTCTGTTTAATAATATTCGATATAAAGATTCAGAATGATGCTTCATGATGGATTAAACTTTCCTCTTCTCTGCCTCATTAGGGTTCTCCCAATTTGACCCAATCCAAACCTATTACTTAATATACATCTAACAGTAAAATTGCATAAATGTTCGCTAGTACAATAGAAACTAAATGAGCAGTTTCAGATAATTTAATTAAGTTGTAGGTCTTCTAATATAATTCCATAAGTATGTGAACTTTTAACTTGTGTTAACTCAATTTCCTTATGCTTTCATTTACCATTTGTTGAGGACATTACAGTGATTAGCCAAAGTCTTTCCAGCTCCTAATGTTCTTCATAAATTTTGATTTAAATTGAGTGTCACTTTCTCACTATAATAAAGTAGATATCTGACATCAGAGAGAGAGAGAGAGAGAGAGGAGAGAGAGAGAGAGAGAGAGAGAGAGAGAGAGAGAGAGAGAGAGAACTAGTCTGGCACGTTACATACACTGTCAAGGACTCTAACTTTTTTTCGTTATCACACCAAATTCACATTAAATGCCCCTTAGTAAAAAAAAAAAAAAAACACTAGGGATACTTAGAACAAACTGGCTTGAGTATTGCACATTCATGAAAACAACTGGGCTCCCGCACATGTGAAAAAATATTCGTCATATCAGGTTCCCACATAGCCGTGTGTTAGTGGCTGTCAATGTTGAGTGGTCTGCCAGTATTCAGGGGCTCCATGTTGTAGAAAAGGAAACAGCAGCTGCTCCACTCAGGTTCAGGTCAGAGGCGAGCAAAAATCAAGGATGCTCAGCTCAGGTGGACCGTTTTCTTAGTTCTGATAGCTAGAGGGAAGGCCAAGTTACGCAGGTGGGTCTTCATTGTTTTCAGTGAATACATTTATTTTTTTAAGTAAGCCTCCCCTCCCCTCCCAATACGAGGCTGTCTGCCTACAAATATGTGTTTACTACCTACTTTATTTCCAGTAAAGGGACTCTGTCAATAAGATGCTGCCATTGCCAATTAGCCTCTTCGAAGTTATCCAGATGGACCCAGAGGATTCAGCTCAGTGACAAGAGTGACCTGAAAAGTTTAGCAAGGATGTCTAATACTTTTCCCCTTTCTGCAGTGGCATTTCTGAACTGTTTGGGTAAGAATTTGAGACCATGCAGAACCACTCCATAGCATCGGGAAGGCAGTGAGGCAAGTGAGTTACTTGCATGTGAGGGAAAACCAGTCTCCCCGGTGTGTGTGTGTGTGTGTGTGTGTGTGTGTGTGTGTGTGTGTGTGTGTGTTTTGTAAAACAAAACAAAACAAAAAAAGTGATTTAAAGAAACTCAAGTCTGGGACTGGAGAGGCAGCTTGGTGGTTAAGAGCACTTTCTGCTCTTCTGAGAGACCCAAGTTCAGTTCCCAGCATATCGGGTGGCACACAACTTCCTGTAAAGGCAGCTCCATGGAATCCAATACCCTCTTCAGGTATCTATGGCCACCTGCACATACATGGCATAAGCGCGCGCACACACACACACACACACACACACACACACACACACACACACGCGCGCGCGCGCGCACGCGCACACACACACACGCGCGCACACACACACACACACACACACACACACACACACACACACACACGAGAGATAGTAAAAAGAGAGATAGCCACAGACTACTATGGTATAGAGAAATCAATTAAACTATGGAAAGTAGACTTTGATATATTTGAATTTTTATGAAAGTTCAAAATTGGGCTCACTGTCCTTAGTCATTACATTTTGTTGGACATGTTATGGCCTTATTTTCTTTACTGGATAATAGTATAATGAAGCTTCCATGTATATTTGTGAATACTGGAATTACATATTTTTCTTAAAGATTTCACTTTTATTTTTATTCATACATGTGCATATGTGTCTGTGTGGGTCTATACCATGTAGGTGTCCACAAAAATGTCCAAAGATGACATCAGATCCCCTGGAGCTGGGGTTACAAGTGAGTGTGAGCTGCCAATCTAGGTGCCCAGAGCTGAATTCGGGTTCTTTGGAAGAACAGCAACTGCTCTGAAATACTGAGCCCCTTTCAAGCCCCTGAATGTTATATTTTAAGATCTGTTTGCTTTCCATTTGGGCCTAGGAATTGAATCCAGAGACTTACTCATGATAGGCAACCATTGAACTGTATCCTCAGCCCTGACATGTTTCTTAGGATACAAGTTATAACATGGCTGTAAAAAATTTGGACAACCTAAAGATATTATTATTTTACACTTCTGAGATATTTCAGGACTTTACTTGGTATTCAAGCTGTTTCTTTTCTGTTTAAAAAATTAATTGCACTTGCATATAAATTCTGACATACAATGTAAATTACTGATTTATCATAAACATCTGATGTTGTGAAAACACATTTGTATAACATCGCATTTTAATGGCTTTGTGTCTAGATGCTTGGGTTTGGAAAGAAATGACTTTGGAGGACTGTGTCTTAACACCCCCAGTGTCACGACCAGCACAGTAGCTTCAAATGGGTTATAGAGAAGTGAGAAGCGACGAGCAGACTGCAAGACCAAACATGAGGTGTACACACCAAGGACCCCCTGTCCAATCTCTTCTTTCTTATTCAGAATCTCTGCATTGCTAAACTGGGTGAATGCCTTCTGTCAGCAGCCAGCTTGTAATGACTGCTCCTAGGTGAGATCGAATGAAGGGCAGCAAGGTGGTATAAGGAAAGGACTGAGGATTGTTGACCTCTGGTCCGGAGCCTTGGCCATTCCAGCGTGTCTTGCTTGCCTGCCTGACTGTGCCTGAGGGGAGAAAATGGAACTGACATCTCTACCGAGGCCTCCCTGGTCAAATGCAATCATGTTGACTGAAAGCTCCCATTGTGTTCAGTTCTCTAAACAACGATCCCCCTACCCAGAGAGTGCACTTTGGCCAGAGGAAGATGTGATGAAGAGTCATCTGTACCATTGCCGAACCATTTCAACATCTCATTTAAAACTGCAAGGAGTGGAGGTTGGTTTTGAATTATGTATTAAACTTAGCTTCCAAATATAGCCTTGGCTGAGAATCTCAGCTAAATGTCCACCAAACATCAATCCTACAAACCACAGCTCTCACTCCCTTATTTGCTGTCCTGGTTGTCACTTCCTATAACTTTTCACTGTTGACGCTGGCATTCTAGTGCCCAATATCGAACCCTCAATATTAAACCACCTACAACCTCCTTGCTCTTCATTCTGTGTCTTGAGTCATGAAAAGCACCAAGATCTCCCATTTAATGTCCTCAGAGTACATGAAATCTGTCTGCAATTTTGACGAGAGCACAAATTGTTACTCATTGTCCAGTGGGGAACACTTAGCTCTACCAGCCTTTCTCCAGTATCAAAGCCTCTATTATACTCTCACTAATAATCACTAATGGAAGCGGTGGTGCTCACGGCAATCTTCAGATTCATCAAGACCAGAGCCTGAAAGACTCCCCAGGGCCTGTGCTGCTGGTGCCAAGAGGAGGTCTTGGCGTCTGGATCTCTCCGTTCACTCTATTCTTCCTTCCAGCAAAAGCTTCCCATTCTACCCCATCCCCACTCCCCCCTTTTTTCCTTTCATTTCTACAATAGCTCATCATCAAAATGCAATTAATATCAAATAATAGTAGGTGACACTCCTGCAATGTATCCCCTCACACCCCAGCTCCGCTCCAGTCAGGTTTTCAGTCATTTAGAGGATCATTTCAACTCCTGAAAATGCGATCATGTTAGAGTTCCGGTGTAGTTTGTGGATAGGACACACATTATGCAAGTTTGTTGGTCCTCCCCGGTTTTGCTTATTGTAATCATTAACAATTAGTCTTTCAGTCTCTAGAACATTATGCATTAAGGGGTGAAGGATGGGGTCATACAGGTCATTTATGATCATGATCTAACCCTCCCATGTGTACTTTCACTAGCTGGCTCTTTATGTCAGAACCACAGTCCACTGCACAGGTACCATGTTCCCACCTACTTAGGACCATTATTTACGCTGTTCCCTGCTCTTTCTGGAGTGGCACTAAAACTCTTCTCCAATCTAATATTTACTCATTCTACTTGCCCTCCAGGAAATGAGTACAGGAACACAGGAACTTGTATTTGTTCTGATCATTACAGTATACAAATGCTGAAACCCATGCCTGACAAGTTATAGGTACTGAGTAAACTCTGGGTGGATAATGAATTCACTGCAGCGTGATTCTCACGGCAAAGCCTTTCGTGCCTCTCTCTACTCCAGAATTTGTTTGCTTTCTTTATGAGATGTGGTTATCGCCCATGTACTTTGTACTAGAGCACACATCTCAAGCTATGGTAGGACAATCAGTTAACCAGACTCTTTGAGGACAACAGAGACACTGCCACTTGGTATGTGCCAGTTATCACGTTTACCTAAAGCTATGTACTGAATGAAGAGATGAATAAACACTGTGGCAATAATGCTACATTAGGCATTTTAGTGATCTAAGGAAATCGGACTTACTCATATTCTCCAGAACCTTGTAGTTAGCTAATGGGCGGGGACCAAAACCTTCAAGTAGATAGTGGTGCAAAGAGATAGACAATTAACCCCCAGCATTTCAGAACAAGGGGCTCTATAAACTATGTTCATCAGCTGTAACTTGACCTAGAAGTTTTAAGTGATTGTCACTCAATGATAGTGATGATCTCGAGAGGTACCTAGCCAACACGTGCTTGTAGACGGCCAGAGCTGAAAAATCTGTTGTGGGTGGAGGAGAGGACTCCATAGGTAAAGTGTTTGCCTTGCAAGCATAGGGACCTGATTTCAACCTAGAACACACATGGAAAATAAGGGTATGGTGGAACATGCTTGTAGTCACAAGTGCAGAGGAGGAAGAGATGGACCGATCCCTGAGGATCACTGGCCACCCAACTACAAGCTAATCTCCAGGACAGGTAGAGGCCATATCTCAAAAATAAAGGTCAACAGGGCCTGAGGACACCTAAAGTTATCCTTTGGCCTCAACATTCACCCACATGTGCTTGTAGATCCTCATCCATGACCACACGTACACACACCCACAAAGACAAAAATCCTATTGTGTCCTTGAGTTCAAGGAAAGTATACGGAAGAAGCTAGAATTGAGTTCAGAGAGGTTAAATTTTAATCAAACATCAGTTTTTTTTATTATTATTAATTGCAAGAATACAGCTCTCCTTGTCTATGCAGATTTGGAGCTGGTAAACCTCAGCCTTTGAACCAAGCTGGCCATGGTTTTTGTAAATCGAGTTTTATGAGCACATGGCTTTCCCAGGGTGCTCACATCCTGTCCATGGCTGGTTGCTGTCACAGCACAAGAGCAGAGCTGGGTGGTTATCATAGAGATCATAAGGCCCATAAAGTCAACAATATTTACTGTTTGGCCCTTTTCAGGAGGGATTTGTTCATCTCGGAGTTAAACTATCAGGATTGAGTGGGAGAAACTGCTGTAAAACTAACAACAACAACAACCCCAAACCGTATGAGCTACCGCTCAGAAAAGACATGCTGGAAGATTCATGGAGGAACACTTGAAGGTTCAGTCAGCCCTCTGTGACGACGGGCTCTGCATCTGTGGATGCAACCAACTGAGCAAAATATTGGGGGCTTGCTTTTGTGCTGAACACACACACACACACACACACACACACACACACACACACACACATTGTTTTTCTTGTTGCTATTCCCTGAACAATTATTTCTATAACTTTAAGATTGTATTGGGTATTATAAATAACATAGGGGTGATTTGAAGTATATGGGAGGATTTATGCAGCTTGTGTGCAAAGTACTGAAGATTGTCCTATCTGCAAGGGGTCCTGGAACTCATTCCCATGGGTATGGAGGAACAGGTGTATTTAATTATGCATGAAAGGGACCTCCCCCAAATAAAGGATGCATGAGTGATTTTTTTGTTGTTGTTTAAAAACATTGGTGTGTGTGTGTGTGTGTGTGTGTGTGTGTGTGTGTGTGTGTGTGTGTGTGTTTGATGGCTCATATGTGGAGGTCAGAGGGCAACTCTATGAAGTTAGTTTTCTCCTTTCACGGTGGAGTACTGAGGATTGAACTCAGGTCATCAGCCTTGGCAGCAAGTGCTCTTGCCAGCTGAGCCATCTCACCAGCCTGTGAGTGACATTTTTGAGGGATCTGAAGATCAGGAATTCAGTTACAAGGAAGAAGGGCAGGACTACACACTTAGAACTGAGATGAGAATGAAGAGGTGAACACATTTTATTTGTGGAGAGATACATAGGATTTTTCTAGCCTGGGCTGAAGCTTCTCATTGGAAGTGAAGGGTAAAGTCTATCTCAAATGAAGCCTAGGAAAGAGTGCAGAGAACCAGGAGTGTAGGGCTGAACCAGCTGAAATTCTTCAGCTAGGCAATGCGCATGTGGGATTTGAAAGTTCTTGTCCAGGGCAATGATAAGACAGAAGGGAATGGACTGGGGTCTCATTGGCTTGGGTTGAAGAGGATTGGGGAACCCTAGAGGTGGTCTATTGAAAAAGACAGACTAATTAGTGATAGGGAAAGCAAATTCAGCTCACAGATAGGCCTTAATTTGCTCATAAAGTACTTGAATATGAAAAAAATGAAGTGTTACAGCTATAAAAAGGACAAATATTTATTTCTGATGAGTCTTTAAACATCACGATGTATGGTAATATGGGATGCATTTTTAGGGGATCGTTGGCAGGTACAGGCTGAGTCACATTGGGTGGAGTTAGCAGAACCAGGGCCTCCATTTCAGCCATCTTTAATCATGTAATGTAATCCTGTGGCTGTAGGGATTAGTGACCTGCTATGCCATGAATCAGATGGACATGAAGTTTGAAGAGGTCGTTAATTTGGAAAAGAGCCCACACATTCACATTTCCTACCTGTCCTGAACCCTCATCTCCCATTCTTATGAAGCTGAGAAGTCACTTCTTCCAATTATAAAGAAGGGAGCCTCCCCAACCCTCGCTTTGTGTATGTGTGTGTGTGTACACACACACACACACACACACACACACACACACACACACACACACACACACACACACTTGATTAGATATATGGAGCTTGTAGGTGAATGCCTGCCTGGAGGTTATGATCTCTGCTTTAATTCCTTTTCAGCACACCTTTCACCTTTTCCTCTCACTAATTTCTCACAGCACATCATGCCTGCAGAGCCAACACTCCAGCCCCGGGCACTGCCCTGTTTCCCAGGACCACGGTTTCCATCTCTCTTCCCTATGCCTGCAGCCACAACAGCTTTTGTTGCTGCTTTTCAGCACAATTTTATTTTTAATTCTTTCTCAAACAAAAACTGTTGCTCCGAAGAAAGGTTTTTTGAGGGTAGCTTGAGTTATATTCCCAACAGGGTTCTTTGGACTCCTTCATGTAGTGTTTTTCTTTCTTTGCCTGGCTGTTAAAAATAGACAGCTGCATCCTTTCTTCCATATACTCAGGACGACAGCTAACTTAGACGGGTGGTAACGTCTATGCAATGGTCTCTAATCTGTGGCCACTCTAGTTGATCGGGGGTCTTCCCTACCATCCCTGCATGGGATGTCCATCTTGCCACTGATAACCTGCTCCATAAAAAGTGCAGCCCCTACCATGGACGCTGCTGAGCCTATGATAGAGACAGGGCCAAGGTGTGATCCAGTCACACAAATTTTATGTTTGGAGAGAAAATAAAAATGGTCTGGCTTCTGAAAAATAGTTTAGACCAGAATCTTGTGTTAGAGGCAGTCTGTCAGAAAGTGGGAACTCTGCCAGGAGACTTAATAACTAATATTTAGTGTTTTATTAAATTAAAAAATGCATGCTACAGCATTTTGGAACTGGTTGGTATCAAAAATTGTGTTGAAAACCTTATCCTGATCAGAAAAGGTCAGCCATGAGCTTAATCCCAGGCTGTTAATGTCTTCCTGCCTTGTCCTCGAAGGGAAAGGGCCAAAGTAGATGGTCCTGAGGGGCCCGTGGGCCAAAGCTGTGAATGAAGAGGTGGATGGTGGAGCTGTGCTTGTCCACAGGGAATATCGCTTTTCATCCAGTTTCTTTCTGAGCCCAGTTGCCTGGATCAAGAAGTTGCTGAAAGCCCCAATTTTTCCCCAGGGCAAGGACTGAGGTATGGGTAAGACTGAAGGGCTGTGCAGAGTCCAGGCTATGACTTCCAAAGTCTGAGCCCCTCACCCCCTTTAATCTCTTTAACTTCATAGTGGCAGCTCGACTTTTCTACCTTTTGGGTCCCTCTTCTGCTTCCTGGATTAGTCAATTTTGCCATGTGGTATTGACCATAAGAAATACCGTAGACAGAAAGGATTGAACAGTAGAAAACTATATTCTCATACTTTTGATAACTTTAAGTCCGAAGCCAAGGCAATGATAGTCAGGCTTGATTTCTTGTGAGGCCTCTATTTCTTTCTTCTATATGTGCACAGAGAGGCAGCTCTCTGGTATTCCTTCATCTTATAGTCACCAGTTATGTTGGATTAGGGCCACACCCTTACGCTCTCATTCACTTTAATTACTTTTGTAAACTCACTATCTCCAAATCCAGTCGGGTCCGGTTGTGGTTAAGGATTGAAACATAGGAATTTTAGAACACAGTTCAGCCCATCCTATTTATCTCAGAGGGCTGATATGAAATGGACAGAGTAAAATGAGATAACATGTGCAACGTACCTCATCAAACTCCTGAGCCACTAGGGAATCCTGTCCAAAACCACAACAAACAATGTAAAGAACATTGCTGGAAGAAAGAGTGCAGGGAGCATAAAGTGTTTAAGACAAGAAAAAGGATGGAGAACAACTGGTTGTTTCAGAGTTTATTCTGGAAGCCATCTAATTATGACTACAGCAGGAGTACACATGTCTTTACTGTTGCAAGTATTCCTTTTCATTTTTATTGGTAGAAATTTGAGTATTATATTTAGTTGTTGTTGTTTTTTTTTCTGGTCTAGAAAATCTGAATCTACCTACTTCCATCTCTCTGCAGTAGGCATCACTTACTGTGATAGCTAGAACACTAAGACCTGGGATGTGGCCCCATGGTGACGGCTTGCCTAGCCTGTGTGAGGCCTTTTCAGTTCCCCCAAATCCAACCAACCAAACCAATCAACAACAACAATCAACGTAATCAAGCTGGGTTCGGAGTGTATCCCAGTGATACAACACGTACCTAGCATGAATTAGGCTATCACTTAGAATCCAAGCCCTACAACCCAAAGAAATACTTGACTAGACTGAGGTTGTAGCTCAGTGGTTGAGCATCTTTATGAACACAAGCAATAAGTTCACGGCTGATGGACCGCTGTCACTCCACTGAAACCTGTAGGAAGATTATCAGCATGTCTTAGGCCTAATACTTGCTTTACAGGGAACTCGTTCTGTTCCTGAGCCAGTGAATCGATGGATGGTGGTTAAAAAGGGCTACAGAGGGAGGGTACTTAAGTATGATTTGTATTTGGTGGTGCTGAGAAATCAAATTCAGGGCCTTGCCTATGCTAGACAAGTGCTGTGACACTGAAGTACACTTTGTCACAGAATATTTGTTTATCTATTCAAAGATATGTCGCATTTGTTTAACTATGTAAAGATGTGCTGCTGTTTTACCTTGTCTGCCTAAGGCACCTGGTTGAGCTAATAAAAAGCTGAATGGCCAATAGTGAGGGAGGAGGTATAGCAGGACTTCCAGGTAGGGAGAATAAGTAGGAGGAGGAATTTAGGCTTGGGAGAAGAAGGAAAAAGAGACACCAGGGTCTAGCCAGCCAGACATGGAAGAAGCGGGAAAGTAGGACTTACAGAATGAGAGAAAGCTAAAAATCCCCAGGCAAAAATAGATGAATAGAAACAGGTTCAATTAAGTTGAAAGAGCCAGGGAGACAAGCCTAAGCTAAGACTGAGCTTTCATAAGTAATAAGCAGTCTCTGTGTCATTGTTTGGAAACTGTCTGGTGGAACAGAGAAAGAGCTCAGCTACATTTGATGCCCAATGTGGGGCTTGAATTTCCACATAGGATCCGTGGAAACTGAAAAACAAAACAAAGCAAAAAACAATGAATGTGGCTTCTTTAAGAGGCACAGGAGCACTTGAGAAGCCAGCACACAAAGTAGAAACAGCAAAGTAAGTAAAAACTCCTGCTACAGTGTGGGCACCAACTTCTTAGAACTGGGATGGTTAAATGTAGCTCTCGGTTGAACGCAGTTCCTGTCTAACCACAGCTCTTGGCTAGGCCTGCAGGATTAAGGCTTGGCTCTCAGGGACCCAAGGAGGGGGCAGAACAAGCTGCCAGAGCCACATGGTGGAGAGCCTAGATGCTACTTAGCAGTTTAAGGTTTGGCTCCTATGGTCAAAGAATGCCAAAGGTACACAGTAAAACAGGTTTAGCCCCCTATTCCCCCCAAAAACCCTTTAAGCAGGTTATAGTGTGTGGAGGTGCTTAAGAAAGAAGAGAAAATGGGTATAAATAGTCATAGGAAAAAATAGATAGTTTAAAATAATTAAGTAAAGTCTTTAAAGAAAGTAAAGTAATAGAAAAAGAATATGCCATGTGAAGATGGGAAGTACACAGGGGGTCTGGATTGTCTATGCTTTTGTGTTGACTTTGAATTTTTTAAATGCTGATAAGAGAATGGTAGCTGCTGAGAGACATGGGATTGTAAAAGGCACTGATAAATTAAAAGGAATTGATACTTTAGGGATGTCTTAACTTTAAAATTGAAGTCAGAAA
Source organism: Onychomys torridus (assembly GCF_903995425.1). Taxonomy (NCBI): domain Eukaryota; kingdom Metazoa; phylum Chordata; class Mammalia; order Rodentia; family Cricetidae; genus Onychomys; species Onychomys torridus. The sequence goes on from NC_050459.1 coordinate 42,337,501, forward strand.
ATGTATTGCATTGGGGGAGAGGAATCCTGTGGAAACAAAAGGCTGTGAATGCCTTCAAAGTTGATAGAGATCAGATTTGATCAGAGGAGACCTCCTGAAAATCTTGGCTACAGACATAAATAAACCAAGAAAAACTACAAGACAGGTGACATATTTATGGATCCCTTGGCATGGGGACAGTTCTGTGACTGAACAACTAATGTTACAACTAGTTTTTCCAAGACTTGACCATTATCTCAATTTTCTCAGAGTCCCCTAAAGATGCTGTAACCCCCAGATAATAGGGATCAGGCTAGATAACACAACAGCCATATTCCCAAGATGTGTGTGTGTGTGTGTGTGTGTGTTTTGGTCGTTTGGTGGGTTGTGGATGTCAGTCATCATTTAGGGTGAGATACAGGAATATAGATAAAAAAGACAACTATTAATCTTAAATATTTTACAGTGGTATGGATTTTAGTATAGTGATCCAAATTTAAAGATATTTTTGATATATTGTATATGTGTTTCTACTCTTGTTTAAGATATTGTACCTATGTAGCTCATTTAAAAATGTAATGTATAACTAAGAAATACAGATTAGTAGTTAGACATCTATAATAATCATAGATGTAGTCGTATTAGGTGGGTTTTCAAGGTTAAGGTTAAGCAGATATATTTTAGAAAGCTAGATGATCTTCAAATACTTCAGAGACCTACAGAATATAGCAATTAAGATGTTTTAATCACATAAGATTTTTCATGACAGTGAAACATGTCTGCTCCTGGCAGCACCAATCTACTTCAGAGATGACGGCCATTGAAGAACATCCGTATCGAGTTTACTTTCTATGATTCAAAGCTTGCTATTTGGGTAAGAAACTGCTCTTGCTTTGACTGCTGACAGTATTTTGCACAAACTGCCCAAGGAAAAGACTACCTAACTTTACCAAGACAAGGTAGAATAATCCTTCAAAATGTCTGCTTCAGAGAAAAGTCTGCCAGATATTCTAGGCCTGTAGGCTGAAGATGGATGCCCCAACATTGTAGAGGAAACTTGGGTGACCGTCCAAACAGTACATGTTTCTGTCATTTTTATAGATTTGGATGTTGCTTGCACTGCACTTCCTATTTGCTCAGGTAATGTTGTATCCTCACACTCTGATAGAGTTGAAGATGAGAAAGTTATAGTTATAGTTTTCCCTGTTACCAGATTCAGAAAACATTTACATAAGAGATGCAAAGTTTATAAGGTTGAGAAACATAAAGGCTTGGATTGTTTATCTAAAAACATGTTTTGAGGTCCAAAAAGATAATTTTGGGTTGGTAAGACAAGTTAGAATAAAAAGTAAATTAGGTACAAAACTTTGGACTCACCAAGATAGGATAGATAATGGATAAATTTCTCTGAATTTGCCAAATACAAATGGACTGGATATTATAAATGTAATTCTTACTTGATAATTGTTCTTATTGTATATAGTCTTACTATGTTAAAGATGAACCTTTTTATTTAGACAAAAGGGGGAAATGTTGTGGAATATTCAACTATGCAAAGATGTGTTGCATTTGTTTAACTATGTAAAGATGTGTGGCATTTGTTTATGTTATGGAATATTTGTTTAACTATATAAAGATGTGTTGCTGAGGCACCTGATTGATCTAATAAAAAGCTGAAGAGCCAATAATGAGGGAGAAGGTATAGTTGGGACTTCTGGGCAAGGAGAGAAAGTAGGAGAAGGAATTTAGGCTTGAGGAAGAAAGAAAATGAGATACCAGGAAGACCACAGGGCCCAGACAGCCAGACATGGGAGAAGCAGGAAAGCTGGACATACAGAATGAAAGAAAGCTAAAACATCCCAAGGAAAATATTAAGTCAAAAGAGCTAGTAGGACAAGCCTAAGCTAAGGCTGAGTTTTCATAATTAATAAGAAGTCTCTGTGTCATTGTTTGGGAGCTGGCTGGTGGGACATAGAAAGAGCCCGGCTACAGCACTCCTGAGTTTCTAATAAAGCACTTGATATTTTCAAAGTACTTTAGAGGCAGTTGAACAGTAGAAATATATTCATGAAAAGAGGGCATGAGGACAAAACAGTTGGATTGCTTAAAACAGCTTGGATCTGTGTGTGTGATGGCTAATCTTCATTATCACCTGGACTTGATTGATAGCCATCTAGGAGTCTCTAGGTGTGATGGTGATGGTATTTCCAGGGATTGATTGAAGGAGGAAGATCCACTAGTGCTGTAGGAGGAACCATATGGGCTGGGGACCCAGACAGAATACAAAGGAGAATGCTATCTGAATGGCAGCATCCTTTTCTCTGTTGTCAACTATGCTGTGAACAGCTCTGTCCAGTTATGCACTTCATACCATGATGGATGAACAGATACCTCAATAAATCCCTCCTCCTTTAAATCACATCTTTTATATATTTGGTCACAATATTTCAAGGAGTAACTAACACATTATGTATGTTTAGTTAGACACAGTCTAATCTTTTTTTAAAAAATATATTTATTTATTAAATTTTATTTCATTTTATATATCAACCCCATTTCCCCCTCCCTCTCCTTCTTTCGCCTCCTCACCTCCCTCCCCCTCTACCCCATCCACTTCTCAGAGTGGTTAAGGCCTCCCATAGTAGTCATCAAAGTCTGGCATACCAAGTTGAAGGAGAACCTAGCCCTTCCCCATTGTATCAAGGCTGAACGAGATATCCCATCACAGGGAATAGGCTCCAAAAAAGCCAGTTCATGCACCTGGGATAATCTTGTACTTTACCCAAACAAGCTTCTCCTCAGTGCATTGGTACTTCTCAAAGACAGTTATCTTTTTCCTCTTTATTTGGCTACTGAACTTTTAGACATCCTTTGAATATGATTTTAGGTTTCTGTAGCCATTACAAGACTTAAAAAAATCTCTTAACTATAGTAGTTGCCAGAAGGAGAAATGATTAAGAAGAAATGTGAAGGGTATGATAAATGATTAGAAGTACCATTATGTATGTCTAGGATAATATAAATGGAGAGAGAGGAGATTTAGTCAAACTTTGAGTCTAAAAAAGAATTGCATGATTATACAGCATCCTGCAGGTAGCCCAGCAGGGAGGAAGTTGTTTACATTTGAAGGCACTGTCCCAGAGATGACCCAGAAAACCCAGCCTTCAGAGGACATTTGTTTTCTCCAAGCCATGTCTCAGGGACCAGGGAAAAAATGAGGACACAGTTTGAAAAAAAAATAGCACCTACATTGATACATTGATAACATTTAAATAGAAGGGCTTTCCTGAATTTGTGTTTGTAATGATGTTTTTTTCACCATCTTCTCATGGGAAAAGGGACCAGGGCTCTGTGTACTAAAGTTTCAGGAGGTAGTAGTTTCAGGCTTTGGGAAACAGGCCCCTGATTTTCTAGATTCACCATCAATGGCAAAGCTAGAGGGCTAGTTGGATACAAATGAGGAGAGGTTGGTGGTTCAAGTTGGGGAGGCAGAGCATGAGCTGTACCATCAGGAGGGTCAGTCAGTGAACTCTCCCTTGGAAAAGCGGGAAGCAGACTCAGGATGTGGTGAACAGAGAAAGCACAATGGGATTCTCAAATTATGGAAGGAGAAGATGGCTTCTGATTGCTTCATCTTTGTCATGGGATGTGATCTTTCTGACTGTCATTTCTACATTGTAATCAAAAGGAACAAGCCTTATCCCTCAGAAAGCAACTGAAAATCAACTTCATTTCATGAACCTGGCTTCAATCTCATCTATACATTTCTGATTTATGTAAGACTGATTTTATGTTTTCCTGGTTCACTTCTCTCTCTCTCTCTCTCTCTCTCTCTCTCTCTCTCTCTCTCTCTCTCTCTCTCTGCGCTGTTATTAGAGACTGTGTAACTATGCAAGAACAAACAAATGCTTGTTCTACCCTTAAAGAAGGTAGACAGTCAAGGGAGATGAACATGAGTAATGATGTACTGTGTCTATGCAATACTGCTTCACTCTGAAATTCAGTCACATGGAATTCTGTGGAAGACCAAGTCTATATCTACTGACCATGTCATGCTTCAGTGTCTCCACCAAGCCTGTGCTGCCTTCCTAGACACTCTTTGCTTTCTTCTTCCCTTAAAAACTCATATTTGACACTCATCTCAATTACGACCCTGGGAAGCTTTCCTGCCCTTCTAGTCATATGCCAATGATGACAAATATCATTAAATGCCATGTCATTAAAGTGCCTTGTGTTACATGGTCCACTTAACTGGCCATCTTGACCATGATGAAGAGGGGTGAAAAACTTGTATAATGGGAATCTTAATCCTTTATCTCTTATGTGTACAAGTATGTGTGTATGTACCCATGAGCATCCATTTATATGTATTTCTGGTGAGTGTTCCTGAGTTTTGTAAGGAGAAGAAACAATGAACCCTTGCCTAGTTTATAACATATCTGGAAGATTCTGAATTTAAAGGGTTTTCCCACTAGATGAGGCCTAACCCAGGGCAGGCAAATACAGGGTATATGTTGAAGTCGAAGGGCCCACAAAGAAGGTGTTAGTGATGTGTAGCAGACAGGAGCTGGTTGAAGTTGCTGCAAATATGGCTCTAATCAGGCCTTTCCTGTCAGTCTCTTCTAGTTTCAGTGAGCAAGATAAGGCCAGAGGAGGAGGAGGATATTGAAAATGATGGTTTTATTTCATGGGACACAAAGCAATGTGATAGAATATTAAAATACCTTAGAGTGAAATGTTCCATCATTTCATGTTGGAAACCTAATAGGAGTGTTTGGCTCCCTGTGGCAGAAATTACAGTTTTTCTCTCTCATTTATTATGTTCTTTTTTTTTTTCAAAGTTCCCTCTACAAATTTCTTAAATTCAGTTTTACTTTGCCTGCTGCTTTTGTGTGGATCTACTGTTGACACAAGCTAGTTTTCATCATTCGAAACCTCGCTCACAAATCTCTTTCTTTAGTCAGTGACCTGCAAACTGACAAGCCTTTCTAAACATACTTTAATTTATATCATTTTGTGATGGTTTTCCCCATCACACTCTCTTAATTTTTTAAAATCCCCTTTCCATGTGGAAGTTTGTATAAACGTCTAATGCCTATTAATTTGTATCAATTTACAGCATGCATTTCAGCATAATGTGAAATGTTTATTTTTAATGTTCATACTCATAGATAATGCATAGTATCAAGTTTTAATATAAATAATTAACATATTTATTCATTGTTCACTACCCAGATCCTTCATGTTTACAGCCTATGACTCGAATATTTGGTAGGGTTCATTAAAATCCATCACCCAAAAATATTATTTGTGACATCTTTGCACATATGTGAGCAAGATATATTACTAAGATATTTTAGGAAAACTTGCAATAAGAAGAAAGGAAGTTTCTTACTATTACTTAAAGGCCAATTCAATATTCTTTGGAGAATATAATGTTGAAAGCTGTTTCTATCAAGCAGAGAAAAAAAATCACACTAACCCCCTCCCCCCAATATTTCAGCTTCACTAGTACATGTTAGCTCTTAAAATGAAAATTTTCTTAATTATTATCTAGGGGACCAAACCTGTTTATTGTTTATTAAAAGCAGTTGGGTTTTAAAAATTGTGATTCATAATGAAATTTTGCATAGAGGGTTTTTTTTTTTAAGTTTATTTATTCATTTACTTTTGGTTTTGGTTTGGTTTTTGAAGCCGGGTCTTGTTATATATCCTAGGCTGTGCTCAACTTGTAATCCCCCTGCCTTAGACTCCCAGGTGCTGGGATTATAGTCATGCACCACAACTCCTATCTTAAGTTGAAGTAATTGAACTTTTGTTTTTATTATTCATAAGAATGGGGAACATCTTTTAGTCTTCCCTGTCATACCCCTTATTTTTGTAGTTCTTTACAAAAGCGTGAGTCCAAACATGCCTGTTGAATTAGTTAATTTTCTGTTGTTGGGATAAAAAAGACCACAAACAAAATCAATTTCATGAAGAAAGCATTTCTTTGGGCTCTCAGTTTCAGAGGGACAGTTCAAAATGGTGGGGAGCATGGCAGCAGATGGCCAAGGAAGGAAGATGAGACACTGTCTCTTCAGACACAAACAGGAAGCAGAGAATTGGAATTGGGGTCAGGATATGAACGATCAATGCCCGCCTCAATTGACATAGTTTCTCCTGCAAAAGCTCCACCTTCTAAACATTCTACAACCTCCCCAAACAGCACCAATAACCAAGGACCAAATATTCAAGTGCGTGACTTGATGGAGGACATTTGTCATTCAGACCACAGCCGTCTTTGTCTGGCTCACTTGCCTCCAACTCCATTACGAAGTTGCTTTACTACAGAAGACTTTGTAGAAAGAACCAGTGTTTTGGGGTTACATGCAGGTATATTCAAATTGTGACTCTGTAAGCTAGCTTCTGGAATTCTCTGAGCTTCAGTTTCTAGCCATATTATGGAAAATAACCCTGTCTGTCTCAAGGAATTGTCTCATGCACATATGGTCCATGATGTATAGGGCATTCTAGAAATTCGTGTGTGTGTGTGTGTGTGTGTGTGTGTGTGTGTGTGTGTGTGTGTGAAAGCACCATCCACCAACACAGTGAATACAGTGTGAATAATTACAACCAAGCTCATAATGATGTAACTACACAGGAAAAAAAATGCTCTTTAAAAAGAACTCAATAGAGAAATCAGACTGTCAGTCAATGATAACACAAACTGTTAAAACGTAATTAAAAAGTGTTTTCAGAGTAAGGAGATTAAAATCTGTAGAGACCAGGAATGGGTAGTCCCTCACAGAGAGGGGCATCCCTCCACATTGGAATGGCCTTGGAGAAATCACTACTCCTACTGCTACTGAGTAGACTCTATCTCAGGAGGCAGCACTCAACTTCTGCAGGAAACATAGAACTCTTCAAAGCCCACCCAGGGCTTTCTTTATCCTTTGCTGCTCCCGGGATTTGATATACTCTGGAAGACTAGTTTTAATTATTGCTTTGGGTCCTATCTCTTGAAGCCTTGGTCAGGCACATCATCCGTTGATAGTGCTGGGCTGACTTTTTATTGAGGTCTCCAACTCAAACTAAACATACAAAATGCCCTTGCAGCCTTCACTGAGATATGCTGAAGTCAAAGTAAGGCCGGGTAGGAACTCATTTGTGGCATGAATAAGCTGCTGATGTTAGCTACAGCCCAGCACCATCGGGTCCTTTCATGAACACTCCATCCATCTAAGAGGTGTCCTGGCCAAAGATGTCGTATCTAGCTGCTGCAGCTGTATTTCAGCATCACTCAACCAGGGCAGATAAGGTTAATATCTCAAAGTTCTTGAAAGGCATGCTGCATGTCTCTCAGTATAGTGGTCTTATACTTTTCTGTTCAGATCCAAAGGGCTACAGTGTAAAGTAGGGAGACACATAGAGGAAGAAAGACAGAAGACATTTGGACTGATAAAGATAAGGAGGCTCCCAGAGCAGATAACCACTAAGGCCCCAGTATAGTGAAAGAAGATGCTATTCAAAAGGTGTGGTGTGGATTCAAGTAAATGAGCCCCCTACATGCTAACTTATTTGAGAACCCCATTTTTATGGGCAAATAAGTAAAATAGTTGAACTCTAAATTTAATAATAGCAAACACATATAGAAATGAATCAATGATTAAAAGGACCCAGGAAAGAGAATCAGGACTTTCCTAATGTCTGTTCTTAAGCTAATTTATTATGAACTTAATTTAAGGTGCAAATGTAGATAGAGTGAGGTGCAGCACAGACAAGAAACCCAATCTCCTTGTGATTATTATAATTATTGATGCTGTTATCACTAGTTACTATTGAAAAATAATTCATTGTTTTCTATAAAGTACTTTATAAACACAATCACATTAAAAGTTGACTTGAATACACATTTTGCCAAAAATGATCTGCAGACAGTCAATGTGCACAGAAAAGGATACTTAATATTATCACGTACTAGGGAAATGTATAAGAACATCATGATAAAAAAAATCACTTTATGCTCACCAGACTGACTGTGTGCTGTATGGTGTGGAAAATGAGGAACAAAATCCAAATTTTCAGCTGTAGATGAGTGAATGTATGAAGTATATAGCAAGCCAAAGTAAAAGAATAAATAAGAAGATAGACGCAGAGTGGGAACAAGGAAAGAGAGAGGACAATGAGTGGAGGGGGAGGGGGAAGGGAGAGAGACTATGAATAAACTGGGTATTCAAAACATCCAGCGAAGACTAACAAAGTCCTGTTGGGCAGTCAGCTGGAATTCCCTGGGCAGCACAGTGTCTACTCTGGTGGGTCTTCCAAGTAAAGAACAAATAGCAACAGATAGCGATCACCTCATCAAACCGTCCAGCAGAAACTGACTAGGGAAGTGGAAACAGTCAGCTGCAGGTCCCAATAGTTTTTGTTGCATGGCCCAGCTTCCCATGGCCCAGGGTCCAGCTTCTCCTTCCTGCTGAGGGTATTTTTAATACCATGGGGTATGCAACAGTAACGCTTATTGGACATAGTTTGTCCTGTAACTCTTCTCAAGGGCACAATACAGAAGTGGGGAGCACACCCCCTTCCCCATTCCCCACAAGAAGCTTGCAGGACACTTTGAGACAAATACACTTGACTTCATAGAGCACAAGGCAGCTTACTAATCCAATATAACGGACCTCATAGGGTGTCATACAGAAAGCCGCTGCAGGTATGGTGCCTCATGCTTATAAACCCAGCAAGTTTACAAGCATGTGGGAGGCTGAGGCAAGAGGGTTGAGTTCAAGGCCAGCCTCAACTACAAAGTCAGTTTAAGGTAAGCCCAGGCTACAGGGTTAGACCCTGTCTCAAAAGCAAATCGTGTGTGTGTGTGTGTGTGTGTGTGTGTGTGTGTGTGTGTGTGTGTGATGCGTGTGCGTGCACATGCAGAAATGGAAACACATGTACATTGCTGATGAGAATTTAAAAATGTTATAAGAATTTAAAAATGTTATAAGTCACTGAGCAAACAGTTTGTTCTAAAAACGCTAAACACAGTTCCCACATTAACCAGTAACCTCTTGGCACAGAATCTCAAAATTGAAAACACCCTACTGAAATATTTGTACACAAATGTTGATTCTAGTTCCACTAACAAGAGCCCAAAGCATCGGGCCAGACTCCTACTCTCGCTAAAATAAGCCGAATCCCAATCTCTCTATTTCTGTGACAGTGAATAAGCCACTAAGAAAAATGTTTTGGTAACAGAGTCAGGACAGGAAAAAAAAAAAAAAAGACTACAATGTACCTGCTTCATCCTCCCCTCTGCTGTGGAAGAGTACCATCCTATGCTGTTTCAGAGGGCCACTGACTGTGTTGGATAAAGGGAGAAATAACCCAGGGAAGGAAAATGTAGAATGAGCAGGTGTAAAGAATGCTAGCTTTCTTAGCTTGCCCTGTGTGCAAGTGAGCATCTGCACACAAGCAAAGAAATCTGAACAAACAGGACGAAAGGAATAAACACTTGCCGTTGCCTCTGCCTTCTACAAGTACATGGAATTCAGGTGTTTCTGGGACATGGACTGCTCTCACCAAATGTGAGGTCAAACTGTTGACCTTGTATACATCCTAGTTCACAAAGGAGTCTGTCAGATACACTAAGCGTATAGGCTGACGATGATGCCCCAACACTGCTGAGAAACCTCAGGTGACTGTCCAGGCAGCTGGCTGTTTCTGTCAACTCACATTTTTTTTTTAAAGCTGCTTGCATGTACTTCCTGTTTTTAATTTTTTTTTTAGGTAGTATTATTTCCTTCTTGGGTCTCTGAGGGAGTTGAAGATCAGTTAGTTATAGTTGTAATTTTCCTTGTTAAGAATTTCAGAAAAGAAACTCACTAGAGGTGTAAGTGTATAAATTTGAAAGACGTTATAAGACAGTTCCGTTAGTAACATAAGTTAGGATAGAAAATGAATCAGGTACATTTTGGACTTACCAAAATAGGATAGATAATGGAATTATTTTCTCTGAATTTGTCAAATGCAAATGGACTAGACATTGTTTAGGTATTTATTGCTTGCATATATGGTATATAGTTATTGTACTTTTGTATATAGTTTTTCTTATATTAGTTATGACTTTTATATTAGTGTCAAGTACAGAAAGCCTTTGGTGAGCAGAAAGCATTTTCTGAGCATGTCCTATACCCCAAAAATGAGGACACTGCTTCCTTTTCCAAACAATCCTTCCCCTTCTAGCCCCACCCAATGTCTAACTTCTGCTTGTGGGCCAGATGGGATCACTAGGCTTTCTAAGCACACTTTAAAGGTTTCTTCTTCACCAAAACATTTTGAATGAGTGCCTGGTGGTTTCTCAATGAGGTCATACATCTGACCTCACTCCGAGTTGTCTCTACCTGTTTAGACACGTTGTCTATGACGATGTGAGGTTAAACTGGATGTTTTTGTCTGCCTCAAAAAATTTATTTTATTTTATTTTTTGGAGACAGGGTCCCTCTGTGTATCCCTAGCTATCCTGGAACTTGATTTGTTGACCAGACTGGCCTTGAACTCACAGAGATCCTCCTGCCTCTGCCTCCCGAGTGCTGGGATTAAAGGCAGGAGCCATCACCACCTGGCTTCTGCCTCAAAAATAATTATCAGGTAATAGCAGCTACTTTAGGTATCTCATGTAAATTTCTTACAGTGTTTAACAATGAAAATATTCAAGTGGAGAGATTGGAGATGGGTAGAGATAGCAAATGAAACCTATAACTTGTGAAGGTTGTAGGTGGAACTTAGACCCAAGCATATTGGGTGTTCAAACTTGTGCATTTGGGTACGTGTCTTACTTTGTATCATCTACATATATCTGCATGTAGTCCCTGATTCCACCTCCAAAGAAATGGCTCCCTTCACTGGCTTTTGCTTTTCTCTAACATGCCCAACCCTCTGGGTCAGAAGCATATTTGTTTGAAGTCTTATAAGAGAGTACAGGTTTTCTGGCTGAAGTAGGCATTTGTCTTTACACAGTCCTCATTACCACACATATGACCAATAAGATCACCCTGCTAAGGAGGGCAGGGACCCTGCCTAATAGATGTTGGATCTATGACCTTGTCTAGCACAGTATCTTGTTCACAATAGTTACTCAATAATTATTTGTTCAATCTTTCTTATAGATTACCTGCCAGGAAATATAATATTGTTATATAGATTCATTTGTTAACATTCTTCATAAGAACCAGTTTTATCTCTTCAATCTTTGACTAAATGTACTTTCTTGATGTCGTGGGAGCATTTAAGCAAATAGATTGAACATTAGAAAAATAATTCTTCATTTTAACATATGACTAAAGTGCTTAAAATACTAGGTGCTAAAACTTATTTTTATCCGACTGCTTACTTGAACCAACATTGAGACTAAAGGGAAAAGAAATTACCGTATGTGAATCTGTTACTTTAAACTTCTTATTCTCACGAGCTTCTTGATAGGTCCATATAGAGAAATTAATTTACAGAAGTAGTCAGCATAACTGCTAAAAAATGCAAGCTTACATCGCTAGGCACTCATTCCTTCATGTGACTTCTGCATATTTCAATATTCAGTTCATCACCTTTAAGGTTTTCAAATTCACCAGCTGGAAGACTACGTATCAGATTCTCCCACAGCACTAAGAATAAACTGATGCGATTGAAAATAAATGAGTAAGCATATTCTTAGCTAAATTGTTTTCTCATGTGACACATACTACTTAACTAACTTTTTCTTTGAGATTGTTCATTTATCATATCGGAGTTGCTTTGGACATCTGCATCTTCACAAACAAAAGCAGGATCTCATTGGAAAAAATCTGGTAGAAATAAAATAACTTTTTCTGAGGGTGGTACAGGCCTGGAATGCAAGTTACCACAGAGACTGAAGCAAGGGCAATGGCTGACTGAGGTATAGTGATTTCAAGGCCAGCCTGGGAAACTCAAAGAGGCTCTGTCTCAAACTAAAAACTTAAAAGAGGGATGGATATACAGCTCAGTGGGAGAGTGCTTATCTAGTATGCTCAAGGCCCTGGGTTTTATTTCCAGTACTAGAAAGCAAAACAAAAACCCTGGCAGCACCCTTCTATGACCTGGTTACAAACGAAAGAGGAGGCACTATGGATTTAGCTAAAAACATTGCTTCTTTTTTTGGGGGGGCACAATAAAGGCCCTATAATTTTCAATATTAAAATAGTTTGCTTTTCAATACAGTCTTATTCATGGGGAGCTCATAACACCACATTTCAAAGCCCTTCTGTTTAGTTTAGAGTTGATGGTTTTCTTCATGTGCTCATCTCAAAATCTCTCAGAGTCCAAAGTGTCTACGCAGAACCATCAATCTCAGAATGTGTCTAAACACTGACTCTGAGACAGGCTGCAATTGACTGTTCTCTGTGACAGACAAATAGCTGGGGGAGCCCTGTCATCTAACCCCGATGCTTTCTTTGGTGGCTGTGGAGAGAAAGGTTTTGTTGTTGTTGTTCTTATTGTCCTGTCATAAAAAGGCTACAATATTCATCAACACGGTATCACTGTATGTGCAAAACCCAATACCAGGCATAGGTATAGTGGCCACCGCATGAAAAATAAAAACAATATCCCATCAACATAATTCACAAAGAATCAACACAGAGAGACACCTCCTGATTTTGTATCCTGAGTTTGTAATATTTCCATATTTATTCTATTTGGACACAGATGCTACTGGTCATATCATTATCTTGAGCAAACAAGTTCTAAAGTGTAAAAGAGACTTTCATTAACTTCTGCTATTTATTTATTGAAGCTCCAACAGTACAGATATTTAATTATTTTTTTACTTTTAAAGTCACACATAAATATAACAGATAAGACAGCTGCCACTGAGTTTGCCTACCACGGTGCTAAGTAAACACAAATGTGGACACTTTGTGAACATTTTATTCAACTCTTTCTTTTTTTGAAAAGAAAAAAAAAAGATTTATTTACTTTTATGTGTATGAGTATTTTACTTGCATTTATGAGTGTGCACCACATGGGTGCTTTGCCCACAGAGGCCAGATGAGGGTGACAGATCCCCTGGAACTGGAATTACAGGAGGTTGTGAGCAGCAGTGTGGATGCTGGGAACAGAAGCTGATACTTTGGAAAGGGGGGTTGGGGTGGCGGGAAATGCTCTCAACTCTTGAGCCACCTCTCCAGTCCTTTGTTCAACTCTCTTCCTGACAACAGAGCTTATTTGGATAGGACTGAAATTCCCACAAGTTCTACAAGGCCATAAACCACACACACACACACACACACACACACACACACACACACACACACACACCACATGCAGGCAGGCATGCACGCACACAGGCACTTAACGTCTTTCTGGTATTTTTGTTTGTTAGTGTCTTATAAGAAAATGAGCAGCTATGCCTATGGGATACCACTCGACAGGAGAATATGTCTGTGCCACGGACCGGATACTACCTGACCCTAAGGTATGTCTGTGCTGACACAGCTTTGCACCCACCTATTTCTGTGATTGGCAATCTTCCATCCTCAAATCACTTTCCACTGGGAACTCACTTCTCCATCAGTTGCAATCTGGAATATGTGCAGGGAGGTAGAAGTGGCTGAGGTAAGTCAGAGGCTGAAGGTGAGCAAGCTTCAGTGTCTTCCTCAACTGCTTCTTAGACATTATCACCTCACAGAAAATAGCACACACACTGATGCCCATGTAGGGTAATCTGGTACACCTCACCTAACAGCTCAAACATGAACTAAATCCTGAACTTGTGGACAGGTAGCATATTGGCATACTACATATTGGCATAACCCCAAAGAGAGAACTATCTAAAATGAGTTTCAACTTCATATACTATTATAAGAACTATAAACCTGAAGAAATGCACTTGCCTGACTAACCAATGGGTTTACTAATTTCTACATATACATGTCCTTTGATAGTTCAAGTCTTCGGGAATTTTAATTCTAGAGCAAGTAAGTATTAGAAATATTCATGTGGCTTAGCTCATCAACTGTGTCATTATCACCGTTAGCTTTATGATATTTTAAGTGCATCCAGAGTCCTCCTGTTTCTTTTTGTGTGTGCACTTGTGTGCTTGTGTGCATTACAATCTGACACACACACACACATACACACACACACACACACACACACACACACACACACACACACACTATCTTTTATCCTTTTCATTTTGTTTTGTTTTTTATGGAGCTGAGGATTGAACCCAGGGCCTTACGCTTGCTAGGCAAGCACTCTACCACTGAGCTAAATCCCCAACCCTGTCTTTTATCCTTTTAGAGGACCTTCCCTGTAATAGGGCACCAAAACTGTCCTTATTATGCAAAATGACTATATATAATTTGTCTTAGCAATGTTGTGGAAACTTGAAAGTCACATCAGGAAAGTGAATCTGTGATATAGTTGGAATGTGCATTTTGGTGAACTAATTAGAAATTTTGATCTTGATATCTTTTAGTCAAAAGAATTCCTTTCAGATACAGTAAAAATTAAAATACGGGTTTTTTTTTAAGGCAAGACAAAGCTCAAGGAAGCTGATAATGGATATATTAAATCTAGTGTGTTTGAAAAGCAAGTGTAGGCATGCCAGTTAACACCGGCATGTAGATGTAGAAGCAGACTGCATCATGTTTGCTTATGAAACAGCACATTTTGGCTTTCATCCTTGCTCCTGTTGCATTGTGGATGCTGTGTACCTCTCCCAGCATGCACTGCCCATGTCTTCACCCTTAATTCACCTTCATCTTGTCCCAGACGCTCACTGGGGCTTTGGGTACCAGGACTGACCTTTTCCTTCCTTACTCACTTAGAAAAAAGCATGAAGGGCTGTGAGTTCTCCCTCAGAAGTTTCGGCTTTTTCAAAAATAGTTTTAAAAAAAAAGATTTCAAATTTCTTTCATCTGCTCTCATTATATGCTGGAGCACCTTGCCAATTATTTCGTTTCTTCAAAGATTAAAATGTTTTTCCTTCCTAAGTAGAAGGGAAACAACTTAATAATCATAGATTAAGAACTTCAAATAATTTCTTGGGAAATAAAATGCTAACTAAAAACCAGTTTGATAAAAATTATTTATTTCTTGGAGTTTTACATGCAACTGAAGAGTTGTATCAGAGAGATGTAAAGATATTCACAGTAGGGTATTTATCATTTTTTTTTTTAAACTATAGTGCTCTTCCTTTTGTGGAAAGGTAAAAGAGTACATTTGGTAGTGAACTTGCCATTCCAGGAGAAGCAGCTCTGTTAACATCCATCTTTGTAACCATTTTTACTGTATGAATCACTAGAATCTAAAAATCTAAACATGGATTTTATTAAGTATGTTTAACAAGTTATTAAGTGTGTGAAATAAAGCAGAGTAAACATAGCTCCCTTATATATACCCATTTTTCTTGCCATGTTTTATATTTTAAAAACTATACCTAGTTTTCTGTTGTTGTGGATTGATAAAGAATGCTCTATGTGGGTTACTATGTCCCAGATGGGGGCAGGTCTTGAGGATCAGTGGGTCACTGGGGCAGGGGACCTTGATGTTCCTTAGCCTAACTCCGTGCCCAGATCCTGGTCCTCATATGCCATCAACTGGTAGCCATAGAATGATCTATAGCCCTAAAATGTAGTTAGATAGAGGGAAAAAAAAAATCAAGTGTATCCCAGTCTAATTGTGTTCTTGCTTGAAAAGTATCTAAATATCTCCTGAATTTCACAGTTAAAAAAAAAAGGCATATAGAAGATAGTTTTGAGAAGTATTAGTTTAAGGATTTGATTTAAAAAATGCACTGTATGAAAGTCTCAAAGAATTAATAAAAATAGTTAAACAATAACAGAATTAGCAAGACCTGAAGTTATGCCCTGTAACTTTATGATACAGGTAACCCCATCCTGTAATTCAGTTAAAATAGTTATTTTATATATTTAGCATAGCTCACGACATCCATGTCTTAAAGAACTGATTAAAAAAAAAAAAGTGAGTAGCCTGCTCCATCCCTTAAAACTTAAGGTCTTTATCTGGGATACAAGGGTGCTGAATTTCTTGACAGAAATTCTCCAAGGGGATTGCTAGCTGGTCTTTGCGGTAAAAAGGCCTTCTCATTATGTTAGAAGTTAGATGCTGTGTCAACCTGTCTGATTACTTAATGAGGGTACTGGGTATGCAGGTGGGGAAAGAGCCACGAGAAGGAGAGGTCAAAAGAGAAGTGTGAGTCTAGGTAGTTATTTTTTTCTTCTGCTTTCTGCAGCTCCCGATTTCAGTTTCTTTGTCTCTGTCCCCCAGCCATCTCCCCGCTTTTCGCGTTAAAACGTCAGACTTCTCTCGTGCTCATTGGCGGTGTCTGAGGTCCACGCTTTATTCTCCTCCAGGATCCGTTTCTCCTCTAAACACTTATCATCTAGCGTGTTGGATAAAGAGAATTCCCAGCAGTCGGTTTTGAAAGGAAAGATAAAGTGTTGAGCATCTGAGCGTTGTCAGGTGCTGGTGTCAGTAGCCGCGAAGAAGCCTCCTGTTGACAATGATAGCTATCACCGGGCATTGGAGATTGCTCTGTTCTGAACACTCTTCAGAAATCAGCCGTATCTGATTGTTCTTTCAGATCAAACGAAGAAGGAAGACAAAGTAAGCCGGGCATATTCTTTCACTCTGTACTTTGTTGTTAAAAGGGGGAGCAATTCCACGAGGACCCCCAACTCAGTTTTAGATAATACCAAACTTTTGTAAGAATTCCTGTTCTCCCCCCACCTTCTTGTTACCCACCCCGCCCCTCCCACATTCCTCTACTCTAAGGTCTCTGGCTGTAGGAATGTTTCTCTGCTCCTCTAAGGGTTGCTCTGTGATAGTGAGCAGGGATTGTGGATAACACCAAGCAGCCAAAAGATAAAGTAAAGGATATTTGCTCTGTTCAAGGAATGTACCATGCAAATAGCTGAATTTAGCTGCAAATAGGGTCGTTTCTCTTTTCTTCCCTCTCTGCCTTCTTCCTCTTTCTCATTTCTTTCTTTTTGGGGGATGGAACACAGAACTTTACCCCTTGAAGTACCTGCTCTCCGACTGAGATACACCCTTAGCACACTTCGTTCTTATTAAATTGTAGAAGAATTTTTTTGCAAATTTTCCGGTGTTACTCATGGAACCTCAGCCACTGACTTAGTCTGTGTCCATGAAAAAAAATATTTCAGTTTGCTGTTGGAAGTGGACAGGAAGACTGTCATTTAAATTAGACTGCCCGTCCCCGTCCCCCCCCCCCCCAGGAATGAATTCTGTTGCTGGTAACTGAACTTCTGAAGAAAGAAGATGTGGTAAAACACCTGCCATGGAAAACAGCAAGGAAAATAACAGTGCAGTTGGCAAGCTTCTTAAAATGTATTTCTTGTTGGACACAGGAAGTCGGTTCTCCCCAAATTGTAACGTGACATAATGTACAACATGTCAGAGTCGTTGCTAAAATACAAATTGGAATTGAGCTGTGTACAGTTCGTCTTAGATCTCCCCGTCAGTTTTGCACGTTGAGACGGTTCAACACGCAGAGCTTGTAAATTCTCCACTCAGACAGGGTTTTGGAGAATTTCACAAAACTCAGTGGGGTCCTAGTAGGGATACTGACATGTACCACTGAGTTTTTTAATGACAACTAAACAAGAGAACACCACTCCTAATTTACTCGGGCGGAATTCAATACCATAACAACACAATTGAAGAACACTGGTTTTCTTTTGTCAAACTATTTGTGTGTGTGTGTGCCCTGATTTTTAACTCTTCTATTGGCTGTTGACTTGAAATTGCTTACCAAGTCTGGATTCTTATCCTGCATGTGAGAATATTCTCTGCTATCATCATATATAACGGGCACACATTTGTTTAAACAATATCCAATATGTAATATACTTGATGCATATCCATCATACCCTGCTACCTTCCCCTTACGCCTTTTTTAACACCTTCTTTAGGACCCTTTGTTCCCACAGACAGTGTTACTTCAACTCTCATGTTATATGTACAAATATGATTTATGTGTCTATATAAGATCTAGGAGCCATAAATGAGAAAAAACATGATATTTTTCTTTATGAGATGGACTTAAATCACTTAATGAGATTATCTCCATTTGCATCAATTTTCCTTCATGTTGATGTGTGTGTGTGTGTGTGTGTGTGTGTGTGTGTGTGTGTGATATGTGAACATTGGTGTTTACATCTGTGTGGGCACACACATGTTTTTGGGTGCACATCCTTGTTTGTGTACGTGGGGGCCTGAGATCCACACTGCAAATCCTCTTCAATTGCTTTGCACTTTCTATGTTGAGATGGGGTCTCTCACATGAACTCAGAACTCACACACTGAGTCTAGTTGGGTAGCTTGGGGATCTCGTCTCTTCTTCTTAGTGCTAGAATTATAGGCAGGCTGTTGTATCCACCTAGCATTATTGTTGGTGATGGGGACCTGAATTCTATTCTTCACACTTACATGGGCAAGTGCTTTACCCTCGGAGGCATCTGCATAGCCCCTCATTTTTCCTTATAGCTGAGAACACTACATTGTGCATATATATTTCATTTTCTTTTTCTTTATCCATTCTCCTCTTGATGGATACCTAGGTTGCTTCTACTACTCAGTGTGCTGGCTGGTTTTGTGTATCTGCTTGAAACAAGCTAGAGCCATCAGAAGAAGGAAACTCAGTTAAGGAAATGCCTGGGTGGGAACCAGCTGTAAGGCATTTTCTCAGTTAGTGATCAATGGGGGAGGGCCCAGCCCATGATGGGTGGTGCCATCCCTGGGCTGCTGATCCTGGGTTCTATAAGATGGGCTGAGCAAGCCATGGGAAGCAAGCCAGTGAGCAGCATCCCTCCCAGCCTCTGTACCAGCACCTGTCTTCATGATCCTGCCCTGTCTGAGTTCCTGTCCTGATCCCTTTAGTGATGAACAGCAATGCTGAAGCGTAAGCCTAGTAACCCCTTTCCGCCTCAACTTGCTTCTTGGTCATGGTATTTCACTGAAGCAATAGAAACACTAACGAAGACACTCAGCTACTGTGAATGGTGCTGCAATAGGTAATGAGGGTGAGTGTCTCTGTGACATGTAAATGGAGTCCTTCAGGTAAAATGTGACGCATATCCCAATTCAGCATTACAGCTTGAGTCATGTGTGTTTGTAGCTGTGGCCCATGCTTCCATAGAGTTGCAATCAACATAATGACTCCTAGCAAATTACTTTTGAATCCTGCAAGATATCCCAGTGCTGGCTCCTTCTATAGCCAGTGTAGACATTTGTGTAAATGATCAGCTATTCAGCACTGTGAAGCGAGGAAAGGGTTGAATAGGGAACTTGGTAACTTCCTGGCACTGTAAGAAAGTGGCCTGCCTTGGTTGGGCCACCAGAGTTTACCCTGCAGGCCTACCTTTGTTAGGTTGGTAATTTGAAAAGCCAGCAGAAAGAGGTCTGGGGAGCTGGAAAGAAGGTTCAGCAGTTAGGAGCACTTGCTGCTTTTCCAGAGGACCTGAATTCAGTTCCCAGCACCCACACTAGACCATTCACAACTACTTGTAACTGTAGCTTTAGGAGATCTGACACTCTCTCTGAGTAGATCTGAACACATGTGGCACAGATGCAATGCACAGAGAGACATAGACACAGACCCCCCCCAACACACACACAAAATAAACCTTAAACAAGCAAACAAACAAACAAAGAGGCAAGGATTGCCATTGTTCCACTCCAGGGAACTTTAAAATAAACGTCTTCAGGATACATAGTTCCCTCAAGAAACTGACTTTATTCTAAGACAGAGAGGGAGATTCATCACAAAAGAGGAACAGATGGGGTACACGGGAGCTGAGGAAGTAACAGCTATTTCTGGTTCTGGACCAGCAAGGCAGGTTGGTGATAAGGGAAGTATCATGGGAACAGGTTTGTAGGTGGGACTTTCCTGCCACAGAATTGCACTGGCTGTTCCTTATCCTGGAATGCTCTTTCTCCAACTGTCACGTGTCTTTGATGTTCAGCTTGAGTGGTACCTCTTTGCTGACTCCCATGATCCCCCCTTTCAAACATCGGTCTCCTGCTATTTTCTGTCTAAAGATCTGATTAATTTCTCCACTAATACATCACAACTGGTAACCAACCAACATTCTTGTTTCATGTACACCATTGCTAAATTAAAGCTCCACAAATGACCCTGTGACTCTTTCCACTTCTGTGTTCCAAGCACTTAGCACACTGCCCAACATCTAGTAGACATATAAGTTTGTTGATCAAAAGAGTGAATGAATCAGTCAGACTGGGTGACAGGAGAAGGACAGCCATCAGGAAGAGAGATGCAGGGGGAGGTCCTTGTTATGAAGAAATAGAATGAATCTCTTGTTTGGACTAAGAAAAATAGTTTTCCTTGGGGGAGGACAGGGAAGGTGACAATAAGTAATAAGGAATAAGATGGAAGGGTAAATTAGGAGCGAATGCTGGGATGTGGATTTTCAGTTTTTAAGTGATAGTTGTTGAACTGGAGATGGACATTCTTTCCCCTTTAAGCTCTTATATCTTCAACCTACAGACCTAGAAGGAAGGACATATCATTGTTTTGAGTGTATCTTCTGTCAAACCTAATATCCTTGGACTGGACCCATGGACCTTAGATTAGAGAGTGTTGGTTGGAACTGTCAGGGGCCTCGAGTCTAAAGTTAAGTGAGTTTCAAGGTTCTGCTGAGTCCTACAGTGTGAAGGTTCATAGCAGGCCAAGGCCAACATCTGAGATCGATTCAAGCCAACAGAGGAAATGCCTCTAGGGAGTGCTCAGCCCTGTGGCAAAACACAAAATAAATCAAAAGCAGGATTCCCTGTTCTTACAGAACAGGAAGGATCTGTCTCTGATAGAATTGCTCCAAGTGCCCTCCCTTCTTGGAGAAGTACAAGGGAATCAGGCAAGACTCAGGTGTCCAGACCCCCCTCATCAAGTGTCCTCTTCATGAGGTGAGCTGCTGTACTAGGATCTGGAGAATACCCAGGTGCTACTGTAGATCCTCTTGGCTGTGTGTCTATCCTAGTCTAGAAAAACCCAGGAAGGCAACATGAAGGAGCCCTGGATGATCAGTGGGTCATCCAATGTTCTTCTGACACCAAGAAACCATGTTTCCATGGGCAAGATCTTTTAATGATCAGAACAGGCTTTTAATCATGGGTGGCAGTTTGGGTACAGTTGCATTGATCAACTATTTATTGTGTATCCACTAAATGCTGAGCATTGTGCTAAAAGAATCCCAATTTTTCTTGGCTCATGTGAGAGACCAATGAGAGAAGGAAATTTGTACTGCAACTGCCAATTTCTGTGTGGATTATTTGAGGCTTGCAGAGGAGTCTGCAAAACTGCCTGAAGTATCCTGGAAGTGTTGTATATCAGCCGGTCATAAAAAAGTATGACTGAAGTGTAATAAAAAATCAAGTGTTTCAAATCCAAAATGCAGTGAAATGCATTAATGGAAAGGGTCATCGGTGTTTTAAGGACACTTTATTAAACTGGAAACTCAGAATTTAATTCCTGGGTGTAAAAATATTTATTTGGGGGAAATGAGTTTATATCCCCATATGGAGTTTGTTAAAAATACACTGCTCCTAATGCCCCTGTGTCTATAAAATCAGGTATTTCAGCCCCCACTACCCATATATATGTTGACTTGGTAGCCTAGTAGGGAACCCAGCTGAGGGAAGGCTGACCAGGATGGTGAGGTAGAGTGAAATCTGAAGAAAACCACTCAAGAGTAAGAAGCATGGTTGGTGGGTATGGAAATAAGAAGACAGCTAGATCCTTGCTGCCAACAAATGAGCATCAGTAAGTGGTCAACCTTCAGTAGCACAACAGACCACTGAGAAATGATGCCTCCCAGTGTAACTTTCAATGCTGGCTTCTGACAGGTTTCTCAGGCCAGAAGAGTGTGCAGTCTATGCTTTCTCCGCTTTTATCTCCTTAACCCTATGCTCTTGCTTTCGATGACATGGTCACGACCTAGCTGAGTTTGCTGATGACATAGAGGAGGTTTCTTTCTTGCTAAGGATATGTGTATGGTAGTCTTTTCCATGCAGACTTTTCCTTAAGATGGGGCTTGCAGTTGGTAGCATCAGGAGAGTTTTTCAACCTTTCTTGATGCTGATGACATGTGGGATGGGTGAATCTTTGTTCTGGTGAGTCAGTATGTAGACTGTGGAACCTTTAATAGCATCTTCAGCCTCTAGTTCCCGGGTGAAGATGCCACGTTTCTCAGAAGTGTGGCAAGTAAAAAGGATTCCTGCTATTGTGTCCCCTAAGTGGTGATGCTGCCCCTCTTGATAACTTTTACCAAAGTGACACTTCAAACTCCCCCTTTAAGCTAACCTTTCATGCTTTGTGTCTAACACAACTTGCTGATGAGAGAACTATATTGTCACAATGATTGTAAGTGTTCCAAGTATTCAAAATCTCAGCCAGGAATGTTGGCACATGCCTTTCATCCCAGTACTTGGGAGGCAGAGGCAGGTAGATCTCTGAGACTGAGGCTATTCTGGTCTACAGAGTGAGTTCTAGGACAACCAAACAACAAAGAAACCCTTTCTGAAAAAAAAAGCAAATAAAAACAAAGTTTTTAATATCTCAAAGTTTTGAAGCATCTAATTATGTGATCCAGGGAGTTTTTTTTTATTAATCATGAATTATATGCCCAGACAATTTCACATTTCCTTTATAGCAATATTAACCCAGAAAATCTGCTAAGTGAATGAATGATATGTCTCAAGAAAATGAAAATATTCTATTTGCTGTTACCTCAGGCATAGTGAATCTTCTTTCTATCAATGACTTAGTGTACCAAGAACATCGTGATCTATGTGGTTAACAGAATGCTGGCATTGTGTATGACTCTAGCAGACAGACTTTCTCATGCCTCCATTGAGCTCTGGAGACCATTTGAAATCTCCATGACAGTAGTCTGAAGAGGAGAATTTTCTTTAATTTTCCTCCACCAGTCTTTGCAACAGCAAGCTGTAGAGACCTCAGCTGAATCACCAACAACTTTATTTGGTGTATTTTGTTTTGGACTCTTTCCTCTTACCACACAGAGAACTCTTTGTGAGTCATACATGTGTTTGATTTAGCTTATGTAATCTTTGAAGAGCCTATAACAAGCCTCACATATTGAATAAATGCATATGTTAGGAAATGTTCCTGCCTTCAAGGTCTCAACTTCTCCTCCAAGCCATTTTTCCCCACTAAAACACAGGTTGGACAAAACCTGCCATTTCCATGTATGAGTTAATATTTTAAGGCTGAGAGACCCAATGCCAAAGCCCTTTGCCCTTGACTGACACCATGATACTCCTCAAGAATAGGTCTGTATAACCACAGATCTCACATACATTAAAGATAAACATTATTTAAGCCATCTCCAGGGCACAATGATCTATTACTGCTCCTCAAATCCTTCCTAGAGTTTCCCTTTCCTTTTAAGTAGTCATCAGATCTCTGTTAGAGTGCCACTTCCCTTGATTTTGAAGCTTGGCATTTAATGTAATTGTGATCTTCAAAATCTATAAAGAGCAGGAAAATGGTTCACGTCAGTGAAAGACATTCTCTTGACTGCTTTGCAGAATGAACTTCCCAGCTGACTCTAACTGGTGGTGTTTGAATGGGCCTATAGGACCCGGGAGGTGACAGTAGGTTGCTGGCCACTCTGAAGAGAAGAATAGCTGGGGCGCTTTCTCCGCCCACCTCCCACTGTCCCTTTCCAGGATAGAGGAAAGGAACTCTTCAAACTGGCTATAAACTGCACTAAGACGGGTCTTGAGGTCAAAATCTGACACAGAAGAGGGAGTACTGATCCAGGGTTTTCTTTGCACACCTCATTCTTTGGATAAAGGCCTATTGCACTCTGTATAAATCTGCTCTAAGATCATGCTCCCACCAAAGACCTTTTGTTCATGAAGTGTGTCAATGGTAAGTAATTGAACAGAGAGAAAGAGTGGTAGGTAGATCTGTAGTCAGACATATAAATAGACACACACAGAATCCACCACACAAATTGCCACTCTCTTCTTGAGCAACTCTGAGAAGTGCCAGCTGCTGGCTGACTCCCCCATGCTATGTAGGTCAGGACCATACAAGAACCCATGTGATAAAAAAATCACAACAAAATGTCCCCTTCGTTGGTCCTAAGGAGTTATATAAAGTGCCTCTAATTGACCACATCAGAGGAGATTGTTGAACCTCTTGCATGAAAACAACTTGGCATTCCTGGTGCTCACACCATTTATAGCACGGGTTTACTCTGAGTGCTCCAGAATAATAGGGACAGTATTTTTAAATAAATGTGTTGCAACATGCAGGCAGTGTTTTCAAAAGCCTCATCTGCTCCCCTTTTAGAAAGGTGGGTTGCTGCGCTGCTGGAGAAGGGAGATTGGCTCCCAGGATTTTTTTTTCAATAAAGAGTGTTGGAGAGGGACTTTTTTGGCACTTGAATGATATATGTGTAAAAAGAAAAAAGTTGCCTTTATAGAAGTACAAAAAAATATCTTTTACTGTGAACATGCTATTCAGTTGAAGTTGCCTTTGTTAATTCAGTGGGTCTTTGTTATGTTCACAAATTGAATTTTTTTTTTTGGACCCCTGACTCTTCTAAAACTTGCTATGGTAGAACCATTTATCACTATTAGCCTCATCTAGATGCTACAAAGCAGCAAGGAGCATTCTCTGATGATAATTCTGGGTTGGGTAAAGTAAACATCACAGAATCTGTAATGTAAGGAAATAGCTTCCTCAGGGCAATGGGGAAGAAGGAAGAAAGAAAACTATTGGAAGCTATGAAGACAAACTTTTCCTCTGATATTTATATATATATAATTCTAATTAAAATTACTTATTACTAAGTAAGGATCACTTTCTGGCTAATCATATTCATTTATACTTGACTATCATCATTTGAATTATGGAATACTTAAAATTGTATAATGAAGAGTTTAGATAACATCTGGGGAATGTATGAAAACTAAAAAGAGAATTTCTATATTAAAGACTGTTAGTAACAATAGAAGATGTTGGTGAAGTTTATTTAGGTAACTTCTGCATGGTAACTACACTTTCTCATAGAATATTCCTTGGAGCCACTTCCTGGAGCAGACCAGGCTACATAGGTCATGGAGTTCATGATATGATTTGCTATGATATTTCTTATGTGGTCAGGTTCACAAAGCAATGAGTAAGTCAAAGCCCGAGAACAATATAGTACAAAGAGCTTCACCATAAAGGATTTCAAGCAAGAGATCTCAATTCACATGCTCATCTAGTCACACATGATATATAGATACACAAAACAGAAGGACAGGGGAGAGTGTGAATACAGTATTGAAATCCAATCCAGTCAAGGTCAAAGAATGCAGACTCACTGCTTCCACACAAGCTTAAGAGTGTCAGTCTTGATATTAGAAGCCATTTCTTCAATACTAGAAGGAGTACTGCCCAGGGTGGTATTTTCCAGGGAAATCGTCCATCTTCATGCATTTTTGCAGACATTGATGAATCGTTTCCTACATGCTAGACCTGTAGTATTGTAGTATTTTGTATGTGCTGCAGAGGAATGTGGGAAGAGAGCATCCATGGTATTTTTACTGTTAGAGTTCTCTGATGTGAGGCATGGGCACTTAGCTTTCTTGCTCTCCATTTTAGCCTGCCTACTTATCAAGGTTATTTACTTCTGCTAACTTCCCTGCATCAGACCTTTTTATTCAGAACCTAACAAGAAAGACGACTTTGCTTAAAGACTGGCACTTGGCCACATTTCCTGGAGGTGAAAACTTTTCAGTCTTTATTGCCCATGGCTCTACTGTCTCATTGCATTGTGGTCAGAAGTAGATTCTTGAGTTCTGCCCACGTCATTAAAAAACATCACTAGTATTACATATTCTCATCTTGTCTTCCACTCACCAAGTTCAGGGTTTCAACATTTCTTAATGATATATGATAGACTATAAGACTGTGGCTGATATCTGCTTCGTATTTGAAGAGTCTAGAGAATGGAAGTTCAAAATAGAATCCTGATAGAACACAGAGTTCTTATAAAACCATTATCCCAAATGAAATAGATACAAATTGCTATGTATGTCCTGTACTGGTATCCTCACTTTGAACTGATACATAGGTATCTTAAAATGGTAACCAAATTTTTTGTTCATGAAATTGTACTAGGGAGATATATAATTCCAATTTTACAGATTAAGGAACTGAGAGAGAAATGAATTAAGATTGACAACAGTTGCGATTGGAAAGTGATGGAATGGGAACGCAAAGCTATTTTGCATTTATTTATTTATTGTTTATTGATCAGAAAACTAAAAGCAAAAAGGGTACCCATCCATCTAATCTCTGGAGAAGAGATTTCCTCCAACCCTTATGTTTGCTTGTCTTGGTTACCTCTGTCCTGATTTTTCTCTGGTGATGGCATATTGAGAAGTTATTTCTTGGTTGGCCATCCCTGATGTGGGCCATTTGCTGTCAAATTGAGCATTTTGGTTTGCAGAAGTGATTGGGAAGGCTTGGAGTCATCTTGTACTACAGGTGGTAGGCTTCCACAGTGGTGGTGTCTCATGCCACAGCACAGAGAATACATGGTGGGCCTGGTTTGGAGAATTTGGTCCCAGAAGACACTGGGACAAGAACACAGCCCTTGGAAGGCAGGTAATATCTGAGTATATGTAGCTACTCCATGGTATTCTACAAGGCTCTTGCTTTCCACACCTGTAAATTCACCTGCACAGGTATTCAGAACTGAGCACCAGGTCAGGAACCTATGCCGAAAACTCTTCATAATGTCGTCTTACAGTGAGAGTCCCGTCTAACACAAAGAAAGATTACATCATAGTGACCAAGGGCTGTGAACATCTCTAGACTAAGCTGGAAAAACCCCCCACAAACTTCCCAGTGGTGCTTTGTAACACGCTTTGAAGTGAGTTTGTCAATAGCCCCGCAGGATTAACTAGGTATTTATTTATTTATTTAATCTTTGAGACAACCTACCCCTAAATCCATTTTATTCACCTATAACTTCCCATAGCTAAATTGCTATTAAAATTTAATTGACTATTTAAAAATAGCCAGTGACCTAAGCATGGATACTGTGTTTTTGGGGACGTGCATGCTTATTGTGTGCAGGAGCATGGGGGAGACAGTTGCAAGGGGTCAGAGGCCACCCTTGCGTGTCATTTCTCAGGGGTCATTCACCATCTTCATGATAGTCTCTCAAGGACCTGGAGCCTGCCAAGTAGGCTAGGCTGGCTGACAACTGAACCCCAAGATTCAGCCTCTCTCTGTTCCCTAGTTCTAACAGGTGCATGTCACTGCACCCAGCTTTTTACATAGATTTTGGAGATCAGGTCTTTCATGCTTGCATGGTAAGTACTTTAGTGACTGCACCATCTCCTTGGCTGTGGATACATATTTATATATTATATATCTAATGTACTATTATATATAAAATATAATACGATACATTATTTATAATACATCTATATTTAATACATATTAAAAATTCTTTCTTTCATGCCTATTCTGTCAAGCATTTTCATAAAACAATCTGTTTAGAGCCTCCATTGTTTGTTGTTTGATTTTGGCAATGGAGGGTGAATGTCACTGTGGCTAGACAGAAGACAGGCAAAGAGATCGTAAGGGAGAGGTTCTACAGAGCATGATGCAAACATAAACAGCCAAAGCCTGAACACTGTCTTAGATTCAGGCCCCTCGGCCTTTTTCTCTCCATGTCTCAGGCCCAACAAGAAGACACTAGATCACACCCCTCACTCGGGGCTCTGCAACAACCCCATTCATTCTGAGGATTCCACTAAGCAATGCGGTGACAAATTACCACCATATCTCACAAATTCGAAACTTCTCCTTCACTCCAAATGCTGTGTCTGCAAAACGCCAAAACATCCAGATGAAAAGTAAGATCTGCAGTCAGCCGTTCTGGTTTTCATTCTGCACAACAACAAACAGCGGACTGCTTACAGTCATCAGAATGGCTTGCGATGTTTTCTGACATTGTTAATTTCTGCTGTTTCTTTCAGCTCATCCAATTCTCTGATTATCCACCAACTAGTGATATAATCAGCCCAGCATCCCCGGGGAGGGAGGGAATATTCAGTTTGAGCTCTGTGTGGGCACTTTATATACCCTTTTTCTTTTGGTCAATACAGTAGGAAAAAAAATGACAAGGGTGTGTGCAAGTCAAAGGTTTTGCAATGCTGTGTTTAATTTTTACCTAGAAATAGGTAGCACTCATTGACCGAAAAGGATTCCCTTGGCTGATTTGTGACTTTCAACAGTTTATAGTGTCCTTCTAACCCATTTATGAAAGAGTCTGCATGATATTTTATTTTATTTTTTCATTTTCCCACTGGCCTTTAAAAAGAGCAAATCCCATACCAGGGAAATTGTGTGATTATTCAGTTGTTAGTGGGTATCATTTTTGTCAAACCCCATTCTTTAGTTTTTAAATTTAGGAAATGTTTCTGAGTATCGTTGGCCGTATTCCATTTGTTACAGAGTCCAGGGTGGCCCCAGCCCCCTGTGTAATCATGGCTCTCTTCAAACTCCTGATTCCTCTGCCTGTTCCTGAAAGGGGCTGGGATCATGAGTAAGAATCTCCTACCTAGTTTGTTTATGAATATTTGTTAAATTATCTGAATATCCTTACAAGATATAGAGTACCTGACCATCAAATTGAGGTGCTTTGTTTAAAATATTGGCCTTAAAAATCTTTTTTTTTTCCTCAGCCAGGT
The DNA here is from genome assembly GCF_903995425.1 of Onychomys torridus. Lineage (NCBI taxonomy): Eukaryota > Metazoa > Chordata > Mammalia > Rodentia > Cricetidae > Onychomys > Onychomys torridus. The sequence continues at coordinate 42,366,265 of NC_050459.1, forward strand.
GGTGGTGATACACGCCTTTGATCCCAGCACTTGGGAGGCAGGGTCAGGTGCTTCTCTGAGTTCAAGGCCAGCCTGGTCTACAGAATGAGTTCCAGGACAGCCAGGGCTACACAGAAACATCCTGTCTTGTGTGATGGTATTTTGTATCTGCTCTAACAAATAAAGCTGGCCTGAAGATCAGAGCACAAAGCCAGCCACTAGTTAGCCATAGAGGCCAGGCAGTAGGATCACACGTTTAATCCCAGCACTAGGGAGGTGGAGACAGGAAGTGATATAACTGGGCAGAGAAAGGAATGTGAGGTGGGAGGAGATAGGAGCTCAGTCCTTTAGCCTGAGAAGTTGGTGAGAGAGAGGCTGCTCTGGCTTGTTCCTTTGTCTCTCTAATCTTTCAGCATTTACCCTGATATATGGCTGTGGGTTTTTATTAAGACCAATTAGAATTCATGCTACAGTCTTGAAAAACTAATATATATATATATATATATATATATATATATATATATATATATATATTATATGTAATATATATGTTCGTTTTTCTCACTGATCTAAATCAGAACAGGTGAATGCCAATAAGCCTCCCTAATAGAAAGTACCACCAGCGAGCCAGGCTTTTACAGTGTTCCCCTTTTGGTTTTTGTTGGTAGCTTGCATATTTGTGCTTTACCTAGGCTGGGCGGTACATTGCTGTCCTGCCTGATTTGGGGAAAGTTTGGAGGTCCGTGGATGCTACCTTTGTCCCCTTATCAGAATATATGCTTATGAGTGTACTTTATAGGCAGCAGCTGACCTAGGTTACATGAAATGTTCCCCTTCAGTGCGCGTCTCAGAGGACCACTAAGCCATTCAAGTTTATATATTAGCTATTACAGGCTAAATGCTTGTCCTAGAGAACCTCCCAGTATAGGGAGAGTGGTTTCCATGGATAGACAAGAGAAGAGTTTGAAGAGAGGGTACTTAAAAGACAAGGGGAGTTGACAGATTTTATTAGAGTGGCATTCAGAGGAAAGTGTTTTTTGAGGTGAGATGCTGGAGACTCGGGAGGAGTTTCACCAGCTACAGTCTTTAGAGAGCCTGGTATTGTGCTGGCAGAGAAGTTTAAACTGTATCATTACAGCAGAAAAAACACCAGTGCTCATATCCCAGCCTGAAGTGTCTGACTCCCGTCAGTCATAAGAGGAGCCATGCACCTACTTTCTCCAGGAATGATAATTTATCATTTACAATGATAACTTATTCTAAAAATGTCATTTACTTGATGTCTATTAGAAAGCTCTGCAGACGGTCTTTTACAGAGTATGATTTGTCACAACTCACATGTGAACAGAAAAAAAGGGAAGTCAGAAAAAAAAGAATTCGGCAAAACAAATTAGACAAGTCCTTCCTTAAGCCGTTGGCAGGTAAACACTGCATGTACCCTTCCGGGGCTGTTGCTGTGTATGTGGTGTGTAAAAGGTAATGTTACAACTCTTTGCAAAGATCTTACAAGAACAGTTATTGAGGACCTACATGACAGTAATTCATTAAAATCTACCTTCTGTTAACTGCTTTCATGTTAGTAGGAAAAAAAAAAACCTAACCATTTTCTAAACTGAGGTCAAGGGACAAGAGATACCCTGCATGCAGGAGACAGCACACAGCACATAGTTTTGATTAATTACTCACCAAGCATATAAGAATTTATGTGTGGGCCCACAAGAGCACTTATTAAAGTATTCTCTTCTCACTTTTTCTGAGATATCCTCAGGGGAAAAATAAAAATCAGTGCCTGGGTGGGATATAAAGAAGAAACAACAGTAGGCACTGTTGTTTTATGTAACAAACAAAGTACAATTTTATTATTAAAAGAATTAAAAAAATTATCCTGTCATTTTTCACAGGAGGAAAAGCAAAAGCATTCTTGTTACAGTCCTAAATTTATGTCAAATTCACACATTTAAACAGGAAGTCTCTTGTTTTGGATAGAAAGTTAATTTAAATCTAGTACTCAAATATAAAATACTATTACTGACAAACCCACACTGGTTGTCTATTGCCATAGAGTTTTAAGCTGTGTTTCTCATCACTAAACCTCTGTGGTGATTTCTACAGTAAATGGAATGATATACTTGAATATTGAAAAACAGAGGAATGAAATCTGTGTAATCAACTTACTTTTTTCCCCATGTAAAATCTTACTGTTTCTATGTATTGCCATTGTGCACTGATCCCACACTTTAGAAAGCTCTCTTGCTTGGTGGGAACTTAATGTTGAATTGTATTTTAAAAAAGAAAGAAAGAAGGGAAGGAAGAGAGAGAGAGAGAGAGAGAGAGAGAGAGAGAGAGAGAGAGAGAGAGAGAGAGAGAGAAAGAAAGAAACAAACAAACAAACAAAAAAACTGTCAATTGGGAGAAAACAAGGAAACTCAGAACTCAATTCTTTAAGCCCAATGAGTCAGGACTTTTCATTGATTTGCGTGGAGAACCCGGGTCTCCTAGAAATACTGCTGTGCACACATCCTGAGCAGAACAAGTGTCAGCTTTCCCTGTTGTAAATTCTTTTGTAGCACCCTGGTAGAAGACACTTCCCATGTTGTGGCAACCCTTTGGAATGTGATTTTCAATGAATCCATTCACAAGGTTCAAAAGCCTTAAATTACTAGAACGCGGTTACCATTGAGAAAACGCACCAAGCAATATCAAGAAAAGCGAGCAAACATAACCAGGTACAAGATGAATTTTCTAAGGTCGCCATGTAAGTGCTTCTCTGAAAGGATTAAGACTTTCTGAACAAGAAAGTTCCCAAACAGCTCACTTCCGAGAGTGGGAAACATACACGCTTGCGGTTCCCTGTGCTTGGCCAACTTTATGCTGGTAGCTGATTCACTCTGAGATTCTGTATTTTAGAATGCCTCATTCATTTAATCTTCTAGGGAAGAAAAAAGGCTATAGAAGCATAATGGTTTTTGTGGGATCGAAAAACAAAAACAAACAAACAAACAAACAAACCACACCGTGCAAATCCGACCAATGGCGCTTTTTCCAGAATTCCTGACATAAATGGTTGTGGGTGGTGAGAACCAGGCTCAGAGGCGGTGAATCAACCACAGCACTGCCAAAGTAACTTGCTTTGTTACCACAAACAAATTGTGTTCTGCAGGAAGCCTCCACTCTGAGGACATTTTGGTCCCCAGATCCACTTACCTTCTCTTCTGCAAAGAGGTCCTTAGCTCCTGCCCTTCCGTTGAAATTCCAAATCTCTCTGTCTTGGAGAAGCTGTATATCTGGAACAGAGGACACCGAAAGATGTAAACTGGATCAAAGGGTTATTGATATTCACTATGGAAATGTAAGATTCTAACTCCTCAAAAGTCAAAGCTGAATTATAACAAGGTCTATTGCTGTGGAACAGTGGAACAGGAAAAATTGATTAGCCATTATTAAAAAATAAAAACAAAACTATGACTGTCAGCCAGGCCCTATTAACCCCAGCTCTTTGGGAGGTAGAGGCAGGGAGATAAATTCAAGGCTAGGATGAGCTACAGAGTGAGTTCAGGGCCTCACTGGGCAACCCAGTGAGAATTTATTTCAACAGTAAAGTTTAAAAGAGGACCCGGGATCTAGCTGGGTGGCAGAGCACTTGCTTAGCATGTTCATGAAGGCCTGGGGTTAGTCTCCAGGGCTATATAGGAAAAAAAGAAAGAAAGAAAGAAAGAGAGGGAGAGAGAGAGAGAGAGAGAGAGAGAGAGAGAGAGAGAGAGAAAGGAAGGAAGGAAGGAAGGAAGGAAGGAAGGAAGGAAGAAAGAAAGAAAGAAAGGTAGGAAGGAAGGAAGGAAGAAAGGAAGAAAGGGAAAGAAAGAAAAGCTGCCTGAGCAGTGTGCTAAGTGAAGTTTGATTTCATAAACCCACACATGCAGAATCACTTGGCATTTTCCCTACAGTTTAAAAAGAAGAATTTTGCATGATTTATTTACCTTTACAAAAAGTGAGGTGTTGTAGGGTTTACCTAAGACAAGCCACCTTCTCATATTGTTTAGAGCCTTTCCTCCCCCACGTACCCAGTTCCAGCAACGTAGGATGAGGGGGATGTGGGTTAGACCAAGAACGGGAGACACCTCGGATTACGTTTGTGTTCTCAGGAGCCAGGAGTACATTCACTACAGCTCGAACTTAAAGTGTTGTTTTTGTGGTAAGGTCAATGAAAAATGGAGCTGCTTTTTTTTTTTTTTTTTTTTTTTTTTTTTTTTTTTTTTTTTTTCATGCCATTTAAATCATTTAAAACAAACCAATTCCCCAAGTTTCTTGTTTTAACAATTAGCCCCTTGGAGTTATTTCCACGTGTCAAATAGTGAGTTGAAATCTCTGTATTCCTTTTGTTCTCTTGTGTCACCAAACACTAAGGACCAACTGACCAAACAGTATCAACAAACAAACAAAAGAAGTGGAGGACTCAAGAGTCATAAAGACAAGTCAGAGGCAATTCTTCCTCTCCATCAAGGAAACTTCTTTATGGAGAGGATGGTTTTAGCGCAGAGACTCAAAGCACAGAGAACTTGGGAGTGCTCATCCCTAACTGGAAACATCTATATCACACTTCCTTCTTCTTAACACTGAGGAAACATTATAGAAACAAGGTGGGAAGACTGAAGAAGGTTGGAGGGACTGATACAAAGTAATGACTTCCAGACATGATAGGGCCATTGCATGCATGTATCTACAACAGCTGTGGTTGGCTGCACAAGATCTGCATAAGATCAAGCCAGTTGACACCTCTTCCTGGCACACACAGATGATAAGTTTCTAGACCTGGACTAGCAGGTTTTGGAAGCTGATAGCTGCTGAGGATCAGTTTCCTTCAGTGGTGTGACACTGGTAGGTTTCCTCATGTTCCAGTGGATGGCTTCATAGAAATGGCTTATAGAAAAAGAAGAGGAGGAGGGAAGGGGAGAAAGAGGAAGAAGAAAAAGAAGAAGAAGAAGAAGAAGAAGAAGAAGAAGAAGAAGAAGAAGAAGAAGAAGAAGAAGAAGAAGAAGAAGAAGAAGAAGAAGAAGAAGAAGAAGAAGAAGAAGAAGAAGAAGAAGAAGAAGAAGGAGAAGAAGAAGAAGAAGAAGAAATGAAATTGGGAGGAGGATGGGGGGCACCTAGCAGAAGTTTGAGGAGTGGGTGGTGGCACTTTTGATCTATATACATTATATTCATGTATGGCTTTGTCAAAGAATACATTTTTAAAAATTAAAAATAGTGTTTAGATTTGCCTATCATTGAAAATGTAATTGATGTAATGATCAGAAAAAGAGGAATTAGGAGCAACTACTGTTTCAGAAAGCAGGAACATTTTTTCAAACAGAAGTTAAGATATCAGATTTGTTTCTGTTTCATATATTAGTTGAAAATGTTGAATTATGAGGTTGGGAGTTGTAATATAGGTATCTTTTCTTAATAAAATCTTTTTCTTGAGCATGTTTATGTATGAGTTGGTATATGCGAGTTCAGGTACATACATGCCACTATAGCATGTGTGTAATGAACATAAGAAAGCCACAGATGTTGGTCCTTTCCTTCCAAGTTGTTTGAGATACAGGCTATGTTGTTTTTGTGGTTTGTATGACAGACAGGCTGGCCTGTGAACTTTCTATTACATGGTAAGGGTCCTTGGTAATCTACAAGTACACTCTTCCATAAGGCTTTTCCCAGCTTTGCATGAATTCTGGATATCTGAATTCAGTTTCACATACTTATATGGCAAACACTTTACCCACTGAGCCATCTCCTCAGCCTAAATAAGTGTAACCCTTCAGGAGATGGGGAAATGATGGCTTACAGTTTGAGGAAATATCTGCCTCAAAGGGACTGGGGGGTTAAAAGGGGGAAGTAAAAGAGGCAGGAAGTAGCGAGTCTGGGAAGGATGGGAATCAGGGATAAGGAGTCACTTGGAAGTTTTGGAGAGAATATTCAAGAAGAAAGAATTGGTTGACCATGTCCAATGCAGCAAGAAGGTTTGAAAAGACAGGAATTGTTGGGAAACCACTGGATCTGAAGTTCTAGAACATCTCTAACTTCAGACACAGCTTTTCTTCAGATGGTGGCTGGGAAAAGAGATTACAGAAGAAGAGGAGGAGGAGGAGGAGGAGGAGGAGGAGGAGGAGGAGGAGGAGGAAGAAGAAGAAGAAGAAGAAGAAGAAGAAGAAGAAGAAGAAGAAGAAAAAGAAGAAGAAGAAGAAGAAGAAGAAGAAGAAGAAGAAGAAGAAGAAGAAGAAGAAGAAGAAGAAGAAAGAGAATGAGGAGGTCAGATTATGACCAGAAATGGGTTGAGGGGTGGTAATTTCAGAGTAGAGAGAATTGTTCTCCTTAGGGGTGTGTGAGAGGCTTCTGAGTGGATATGGATTGGTTAATATGAGCACACCACCAGATGGGAACATGAGGCCAGCAGCAAGGGACAGGCTGGAGAGGTCAAAGGAAGAGGTGGACAGGGTGACGAGGACCAATGACAGGTAGGAAACTTGATTGGGAAAGAAAGAGAAATATCATTTATCTTCAAGGTGATAGAAAGTTGTTTTGAAGGTAGGCCTAGGTAGAATATGTGGCCGGACAAAATGAGCCATATGAAGGAGGCTAAGGAGAATGACCATGCCATGTGGTAAGGAGTTACAGACACAGGACACAGACCATCAGGGACGAATCCAGAGCTGACTTGGGGAATCTTTCATGATTGTCTCAGGAAGTTCTTTATCAGCCAGCCTTAGAGAAGATAAAAGATTAGAGGAACCCAAGATGGGGATTTGCTTTGAGAAGTACAAGAGCATCAAGGAGGCTCATAAAACTATAGAAGAGAGCAGAGAACCAAGACTGTGGGGACTGACTTCATTAAATTATTGTCAACTGAATTACTGATTGATTAAGCCCCGTATCCCCACCTTTCCTCTCTGCTTCTCTTTCTCCCTCTTTTTACTTTTACACCTATTGCTTTATTTATAATACTTACTGGATGGTTTTACTGTCTTAGGTATTTTGCAAGGTATCCATCACATAGGAAAGGGAAAATGACTTGAGAACAAGATAAGCTTACTTCCTGGAACTTTCCTATACTATGTTACCATAGATACTCAGCTTTCTCAGGCTTCTTCTATATGTATCAAAACTGGGTGTGTATGTGTGTGAGGATTTTTATCTATATAGTTATCTATGCTATAACATCATCTGTTGACCACTCACATTGATTAATACAATTTTCTTCTCACATAGTGGGTAGGGTGCTGTGTAAGAGCGTGTGTGTGTGTGTGTGTGTGTGTGTGTGTGTGTGTGTGTGTGTGTGTGTATGTTTTATTTTAAAACCTTTATACTCTTCATGCTGATGGCTGTGTACCCAGCAGTGCTGCTACAAAAGAGCCCATAACTATTCATGAAGCTAGGTGAGAGAGAGTCCTAAAAAATATTCAGGGCAGGGGGGAGAAAGGATGAGGCACCCTGATATTTGAAATGGATTCTTGAGCGGAAAAAAGTAATTCAGCTCCTAGATTGCTGCATATATGGCATTCTGTAAGCACAGTTCAGTACAGAAGGAAGAAAGGAAGGGAGATAGAAAGAAAAGAAGCAAGCAATCAAGAAAGTCATCTTTTAACCAAGAAAATAGGATTCAACCATATCTCGACACTCCTGTTGGCATCACCATGCTTGGAAAAGAAAGTAGGTAAATGACCCAACTCTGTACTTAAATCTCCTGGCAGCTCCTGGAACTCTAGACTTGGAGAGACATTACATAATTTCTACCAAACTAGATTTGAATTTCACCTTTTAAAATGTATATTTTAGAGTTTCTTGTGGAAATTCAAGAAGTTCATAGCTCAATGTTGCCCTTAAACTGAAAATTGTGGCCTTTCTTTCCCTATAACAGCTGGGTCCTTGTGACCTTGAAGTCAGGTTAAAGTATCTATGCTTTAATGGGCTCCTCTACAAAATGAGATGAAATGATACCTTTCTAATGGGTTTGCCATAAGAAGGATAAAGTGAGGTAGCATGAGAAGATGAAGTGAAACCCTTGGCAGAGGGCTGGAGAAATCTAAAGATGTATTTAGCATACTTGTAAATACTCTTAGGGGTGATTAAGGGGTGGCCATACTTTAAGCATTGCACTATGATGCTGTCATATACAAACATGCTGGTCTCTACTCAAAGCTATCCGGGGACTCATGTGTCCCAATGGCAGCTGTCTGGACATGGCTAGGGGATGCTGAGGCAGGAAGACCATGGATTCATGGTGAAGGGAGGTTATATAGTATGACCTTGTTTTAACAAATAAATACAACAAAACCTTAAATCATTATAAATATTACTTATACTTACAATAAAAATTGGAATGCTAAATTAAAAATAACCATGGCTAATTTTAAACAATTTAAAATCCTAAATTATACTTCTTTGTGTCCTAGTCAGCTCAAGCCTTAAAAAAACATCTTTTTAAAGACCAGCAACAGAATCTTGATTGGTGTGAGAGAATTTTGGATGAATCTTGGTCATGGATGCTTGAGATTGATTGGATTCATAGTCTTTAGCACCAACTAGCTTCTCAATTAGCATAGGCTATCTTCAGACATATGATGAAGTATAGAACAAGTGTACTGAGAAAGTGCAAAATCAGACAAAGTAGAAAATATAACAGGAGGGGATTTTTTGCCTTTAGGGCGATTAAATTCTTCCCAGATCCTTGGCATCTTTCAGTTGTCTACACCAGGGTTCAGTTTTGTCATGAAACAAACCCTGGTGATCTCAACACTAAGATGCTGATTGTTTGTTTCTGGACAAACACTGTATGCACACAGAATTTAAAGATGCCAATGAAAGCAGACAAATAGTATCATTGCTTTGGGGTGAGGGTTCAGTTTTACATTGATACCATTGAACTGAACTGTTTTGATACCAGACAATCATCTCTGTGGCAATCCAGCTGCTGCTGAAGGGTAGTAATGTGGCTCACAAGAGGATGCAAAGCTCTACTTTCGGTGCATTTTATAGAGAAGTTTGGAGGTAGATACTATATGCATTGTTTACAGTTTAACACGTGAGAGTATATTTGAGATTATATACATATATACTCACACATATATCTGCTGTTTTTGTTTTTCTCATTCTATTTACTGTAGACAAACATGAGAAGGATCCATTACTCTATTAAAAGCACATAATGCACAAGAGGAAGAGACATTTCAGGAGACTAAAAAAGTACTTTAACAAAACATCAGCTAAGCCCACAGAGCACTTGGAGCTCTGTTGACGGTTAAAACCACTTCAAACCACAAATTGATCTTGACATATAAGACAAACAAAATGGTTCAATAAATTTGTGTAATTTTTATTACACATTTAAGACATTTTTCTCAATCGGCAAAGTTCACATTTGTGGGGCTCGCTTGCCATTTTGATATGAGCTAATACATGAAGAAAGAATGTGATTTCTGTTTTCAAAATTTGCTCAAGCAATATTGCTGCAGAGATGAGAGCAGAGCAGTGGAATGGCAGGTTCTTTGAAAGCTGTTCATATTTACTTATTCATTCCTTTAATTCTGTATACCTATGGTGTGCCTATCATGTCAGGTACTATTGCAGGTTTATGAGGGATAAAAGTAAGCAAAGTCAGACACAGCATTTGTCTTCAGGTAGCAGAGACAGATGCTAATCACATTTCCACACTTATGCACACACAGTACATGTAGTAAAGATAAATGATGTAAGACCATCAGGCAGAAAAACTCAAGAAGCCCTAGGACGCTTCTATGGGAGAAGAGGTATTTCCAATAGGAAGCTGGAATGGTGGTAGGGCTTATGTAGGTCTAGCAGAGCAAGAGTGGAAAATGGGTAAAGAACCTTGGCTTATGAACCAGGAGCCCAAAGGCATAGTATTCATTTTACATAGTACTGTAACAATATAACAGAAGCAGAAGAAGTGTAAGAGAGGGATGATTTATTTTTGGCTCATAGTTGCAGAGTTTAGGGGAGTCAGAAAACAATGTTTTATCATTTTGTAGCTTCCACCATGGCAGTGAGTGCTTGCAGTAGCTGGAGAATGAGGTGGTATTCCTGCACATTCAGGCAGATCAACAGAACTGGACTTGAGAAGACAGGGTTATATCAAGACCTGCAGAAGGGAGAGAGATGCTGGCAGCTGCCCCCAGGAGAAGCAAGATATAAAGCACTGGTAAGACACAAGGCACGTGGCAAGGTATAGATTTATAGAAGTGGGTTAATTTAAGATATAAGAGCTAGCTAGCAAGAAGCCTGCCATGGCCATCGTTTAAAAATAATAAAGCCCCTTTGTCTTTATTTGGGTCTGAGCAGCTGCAGGACCAGGCAGGACACAGGAAAACTTTCAGCTACAAAGACCTACTTCCAATGTTCCACTTCAGTTACTGAGGCCACATGTGTCAAAAGTTCTACAACCTCCCCTAATATCACAGCCATTTGGGGTTAGTTTTCAAGCACACAAGCCTGTGGGGGTATGTTGAACATAATGAGTTTGGAGATCTGAAAGTGTTTGGGAGCTAGTGATAAGTTATGAAGGGTTGAGCATAGATTAGTAGTGTTGGGGCATGATAAAGATTTAAACTTTTGTCCTCAGACCAATGGAGTCCGTTGGAAGGACTGAAGCTAGAGAAGTCTTGATTGCATTTGTATTTTGAGATCATTACCCAGAACACAGCTTGCAACAGCAGACAGCTCACTGGAAATGACTGCTCTCAACCTAGAAGAAGCAAGAGAGCCAGAGAAACAGGATACAGCCATGAAGTAGAGAGAAAGATGATCTGAATGACAAGGTTAGTGACAATAATCCACAATGTCATGTTCGTATCTAACGTGTAGGACTTATAGAGTTCTGTTAATTCTGTGGGTAGTGAGCCCCAGAATTTTTTCCTATACGTTCTAAAGTTTCAAAATGCTAAAGTTGATTGGCTACCCCAAAGATAAACACTATAATTAAACTAGTAAATGAGATGAGAAAATGCTATTAATTTTGCTGGTTGAAATGACATTACTTAAATATTTCTCAGCCCAAACTTCATTGAACTAATTTGTTCGCCCTGCTGTTATTTTTAATAACAAGCTCAATTTGACGATTTGGGTTCTGTTCTCATCTTTTCAATCACGTGTAAAAAACAGTAGGGATGAAAATGGAAAGTTTGGACATCGTACACAAACAAAATAAAGAAGAGATCAAACTTTGAATCATTTATGGTGGAAACAAGTTTTTACCATGGTATTGGAAGCTCTGAAAAATATGATTGCAGACTTTCTCAGGAAGGTCCCAGTACTGAATAAGAAAGTCCCAGGTTCTAAGTCACTATTCCCCAGAACTAGACTTATAGATGTCTGTTGCTTGACTTTTACATGGATGTTGGGAATCCTGATTCATGTCTTTGTGCTTGTATAACAAGGATTCAGCCCACTTTAGCACTTCCCCCAGCCATCAAAATTCAGTTTCTTATAAGAAAAACAGACATAAAACAAAACACTGTATGGCTTTAACATTTCTTTTGGTAAAGAGTATTTTAGCTTCTTACAGAAAACTATTTCTCTTTAAGATCTTCATTTAATGTTTTCTTTCTGACCTTTGATGTACTTTTTAGTTTTTGGCCCAAATCTGTACTTTTTATTCAAGATTTTCTTCATTGTTAATAAAGCACTTAAAATAAAACATACCCTCATGAGTATATTACTGTAAAATTCTCTCTTAAACAACTTAAAAGTACAAAAGCAATAAAATTAGTTCCATTGATAGAAAGGGATATGTGAGACCCATGTAACTCCATTACGTCTGTGGCCCTGGAATGGCTCTGAATTCTTGTATTAATAACACATCACATTCATGAGAGTCGGACAAACTGATAGATGACAATTACAATTAAATTTGGACTTGGTTATTATACAAACAAGAAAAACTGTTCTTTGATCTTTAAAAAATAAACACACTTTCTTTGTGGTGCATTGTCCACAAAATAATCCATTTGGCATGAAATGCTTAAAACACACACAGACAAATGAACAAACCTCTTTACCTGATTCCAGCTCAAACCTGCTGAGATACAATTTTCTGTGCGTAGGGCGCCAGCGATCAGTCACAGGCACTTAAGCTCACCGGTGTCATAAACCAGAAGGGTCAGTCAGAAGTGCCTCCCTGGGACATAATCTATGTCCAAAATTTCCCTGGCAAACAGGGTAGTTCTAATAACTTTTTTTTTTCCTTCTGGATACCCAACGTCCAATGCTTCAGGGGAAGCAAAATCTGCAGGAATTGCATGTAGGTAGCTGCAGCAAATGGCTCCAGATCCCTATCTACCTTCTCAACCTAGTCCCGGATTCTGCAAGTTTCCATCGGCATAAAAGATCTCAAAACTTGTAGCAGCACCCCCCTAAGACCCCTCCCCAATCTCAAGTGTCTTACAATAAAGCTGTGATGCGTTTTTGTATTCCTTCATGATGTGTGGAGTCGAATGTTGTTAGTGGAGATTCCGTCGTTTAAAAAAGAGAAAACAAACAAAAAAGACAAAGGAAAACAAAACCAAACAAAAACTTTTTAAAGAGTAAAGAGCACATTTTCTTAAATAAATGGGCCCAGGGAATAACTTTTATACGATGCTTTAAGTGCCATTTCAAAGCCCCAAATAAGCTAGAATAAATAAACTGACCCCTTCATCTTGACCTATATTATTGCTTTAACAAAGGTACACATTCCTAATTTACATGAAAGGCAATTAGGCCTGCTGCTGACGGTGCTGAGAAGTGCATCTGCTGAGGGCATGCTTTTATATTTGAAAAAACAACCATCAAGAGGGTTTTCCTTCCTTCAGTGGCCGTTTTGTTTTCTTTTGCAACGTAGCCACAGAGGGCAAGGAATGGTATTTAAAATTTTCAGCTCGTTTGGGTGGAGGGTTGTTATTATGACTGCAACACAGTCTTAAAGTATGTTGTTTTTTTTATTATCAAAACTTTATTGTAAATAACCTGCAAATAGAAAACACTGGGCAGTGAGATTAGCCACACCGTGTGTCTATACATCTCAAGAACTCTAGAGCAGTTAGAAGAACCATTCTGAATACGTGGAGCCACGCGTTGCATTTCCACACTCACTATCAATTATAATTTTAATTCACGGATGTTTTAACACTGTTTTCTGACTTGTATTTGGAGCCCCAAACCTGACAGTACATGATGTTTGATATTTAAAAATTGGTTAGGAAGGGAGTGAATCTTTCTCCTTCTCTGGAATGCTTTGTAAGCAAGCTTGACTTTGAAAAGACAAAGGAAAACAATGAACTGGAGACCCAGGACATGGATGTTTGCATTAGAACATGACTTTGTTGTTTGTTAGCCTAAATGCCTTTTTCTAATCATCTGTGTCTCCTGCCATGCTAGGTGCTTAGTGAGGCCGTAAATGATCATTCTGTTTTCTTTATTAGAAAGATGCACCAATGCTTTTTAGTAAGGAAGAATTTACAAGAAAGAGTGAAAGGGAGGTGATTAGTAGCATTTTATTTTTCTCCCCTTATATTTATTTATTCATCAAATGCTCACTCTTGACCCTCCAAAGACTTTCTAAATCAAAGCATTAAAGTTTCTTTGTGAGACTTTCACACAAGAGTACACGATATTTTTAATATATCCCCCTCACTCCCAAAAGTTACTTCTGTTTCTCTCTACATCTCCCTCTCAAGTTTATATCCCCTTCCTTATGTCCATGGCAGAATGTTGATCAGTCTTAGGAAGGCCGCCACATCATTAAGAGAGGAGGAGGGCAGCATCCTTGTCACGTCTGGAAGACAATATTTTTCAGCCATGCTATTGGTTCTCTGGCTCTCACAGCGTTCTGACCATGCCTTCACAATGTTCCCCGAGCCTTGGGTGTAGGCATTGTGTTGTAGAGGTCCCACGTGGTGATGGGCATTCCACAGTGAGTTATTCTCCACACTTTGACCTGATAGGGTTCTCTGCGGTAGCCCCTGTCTGCTGCAAAAAAAGAAGCTTCTGTGGTGATGAGTTAAAGCTGTGTGCATCCATGGGCGTCAGCATGAGTGTTTAGAAAGCAGTTGGATATAGTATCAGTTTAGCAAAATGGTAGTGGTAGGTTCTCCTCCAGGGTCCATTCCCGTTCCATCTCCAGGTCCTTGGTGAGGTTTATAGACCCAGGCATTGAGCTCCCTTCTCTGAATTGTCCTTAAACTGTGCTTGGTTACCTCCAAGATACTACTGCCACTATCACATATTATATGTATCTTGCTTGCCAGTTCTTATAGTAATTCTCAGCATTCATCACTGGGTAGGACTGTGGATAACTTTTTCTCCTCTGGTGGCATGTACAGCTCCTTCCAATTCTATGAAAGCTAGCTGCCCTGAACATTCTTAGGTAACATGGACAGAGTGGATTATCAAGGGAAGCTCTGTTCTTGTTTTTATAGCAGAAAAAGTCTAGATGACTTTTAGGCCAGAAGAGAAATGAATTAAATGGAACTTGAGAAATGGCTGAATAAATAAGAGTGCTTGTTCTGAAATCAGAAAGACCTGAGTTCAAATTCCTAGCACTATGGAAAAAGCCAGGTACCATGCATGGTTGGATGTGCCTGTAATCTCAGTCTTGGAGGGCAGAGGGCAGAGGGCAGGGCTAGGTGGATCCCAAATTTAGCACAGCTAGAGAGGGGGGGGGGAGAGAGAGAGAGAGAGAGAGAGAGAGAGAGAGAGAGAGAGAGAGAGAGAGAGATGGAGAGCGCTTCTGGTTCTGTGAGAGACCCTGCCTCTTAAAGTGAGAGTAATAGAAGACAGCTGATGTCCTGATCTGGCCTCCATTGTATCTGTGTGCACACTCGCACACTAGCATGCGTATACTATATACATACAACACACACATATACACACATACTACAAAGTTTGATAACCACTTTGATAGAAAAGAATGATATTCTTTGGAGGGTATAACAGAGAACTTTTGTGAATTTGGGTACATTTCTAATTTTTTTTTGGTTAGGTGTGTGACAAATAAGTAGAAATACTAGGGAAGTGGGCCAGTGAAGAGGAAGGTTCATCACGAGCTAAGGCCCTCCATGGCTTGTGGTGGTGTGGAAAAGAAGTCTCAGGACTCACTGGTGAACAGGGTGCAGTGTCAGGCAGGGTTGGGAATGGGAGAGATGCTGGATGGAACCTGAAAAGTCAATGTGAAACTGGTTTTCAACTCTTAGGTTGGGAATGATGGAAAACCACTGGCAGACAGAATGCTGGGGAGTTCCATAATTGTCATCAAGTGACAACATTGGGGATTTGCTTTTAAAACACAGCTAAGCATGTTTGAATTGTTCCCAAGGCTCCCCAAGATGCATGTTTCATGGAAATGGGAAGCTAAGGACATTTTTGAGCAGAGCTGGTTAGCGATATGTAGCTATGTGTAGCAATGAGCCGATCTAATTT
Source organism: Onychomys torridus (assembly GCF_903995425.1). Taxonomy (NCBI): domain Eukaryota; kingdom Metazoa; phylum Chordata; class Mammalia; order Rodentia; family Cricetidae; genus Onychomys; species Onychomys torridus. The sequence continues at coordinate 42,381,685 of NC_050459.1, forward strand.
GCTGGCTCACTTCAGGCATCCCAGTCTCATGCAACCAACTGGAAAAACTCAAGTAAATATTTTTTCCTACTATAATTTTTTCCAAGGGAAATGAGGTCAAGACTAGAGGTGAAATGTCCACTTGATCTTTCAAGGCTTGTTCTAATCTCATCTTTTCCTAATAGGACTGGTGAATGCAAGTAAGATGTTTTCATGGAAAACATCACAAAACCTGGTCCTTGTGGCTATAGCCATGGGATGGGCATTGCATTTACAGAACTAAACAGTAAAGGAGAGACTACGCATAGTGTTTCATCTACTTCCCACAGTATAGGCTTCAGCGAGCATCATATGACTGAAGACTTGCCAATGGCATAGTTTGCAAAGAACTAGGCCACCAGAACACAACAAACATGGTTGTCTGACTCAGAGGATTTTTTTTTAACTTTCCCAGGAATTTAGAGAGTAGGAGCCCAGACCTCCAAAGGGTGGTGTTACTACCATAAGTAGGATACCAAGCTGCTGTCCCTACAAACCAACTATCCATTAAAGGATCATATGAGAGCAGTTTCAGAAAGGGAATAATATCACTAACCAGAGAGTTAACTCTATCCTACATCAAAATTAAATCTGAGTAAGAGCACTCCATTCCATACTCAGGTATGTAGCATGAATCTTAAAGAGTCTTATTAATACAATCAAACCCAAGGCCAGTTATTGGGGTGAACGCTGAAAGATCAGAGAAGCAAAACAAGCCACAGCTTCCTCACCTTGCCAATACCTCAGCTGATCCTGTTTCCTCGGACTGGAAGCTTCTGGGTCCTCATCTGAATGGGTCTCACTGAACTGTTGCTAAAAGCCTAAAAGCTTAACCAGCCAAAAACTTCTAGTTTCTGTTCTTCACGCCTTATATATCTTTCTGCCATCACTCCCTGGGATTAAAGGCTCACTTCTTGGGATTAAAGGCACGTGTCACCATGCCTGGCTATTTCCAATGTGGCCTTGAAATCCAGAGGGATTTCTGCCTCGGGAATGCTAGGATTAAAGGTGTGTGTGCCACCATTTTCTGGCCTCTATATCTAGTGGCTGTACTGTTCTCTGACCCAGATAAGTTTATTAGGGTACACAATATTTTGGGGAACACAATACCACCACAAGGTCAGCTTCAGCATGGGTTAATTTTCACAGTCCTAGATGTTTATTTCATGTTTTGGTCCTCACTGGATTATTTGGGAAACTGTCTTAATCTTGCAATGCTTCTATTCCTTTTCTTGCATAAAGAGAATATAATATTTACAGAGATGCCATAGCATTAAATGAGGTATTCCACAATTCCTGGCATGAGGAAACTGCCCGTACACTTTAGCTATTATGGTATCCCCAGATCTGAGGTAATTTGGGGTTTCTACACCCCTTCATTTATGTTGGGAGGAAGAATCAAACTGTTAAGTCAATCTTCCTTACAGAGCACAGGAGTCGTAAAGCAGGAGCTACTTCATCAATGGGAAGAATTGCTAGCAACAGAATGGGAGATTATGTCTTTGCTGGACAAATATGATTACTTTCATTATATAAAGGTCAGAGGCACGCGTGGAACCACAGTCACTTGTCAAAGAACAGGCAGAGGTTCAGATTAGCATGCTGCCTTTTGTGGTTCCTAGGTGTTTTGCTGGACAAAGGCTCTCAGGAGCAAATAGTCCTTATCCATTCAAATCAGTTCAGACAGGCCAAATGATCACAACTCAGCCAATTCCCCTCTCTCCCATTCAGCTCACATTCCTGAGTTAAGCAAGTAATTAACAAAACAAAATACTACAAGTTTCTGAGATAGTGGTATTGGCTAATCAGAGGAGACGGCTGCAGAGGATGGATGGCAAAGAATTCTCTTAGCAGAAATCTACTACATAAAGGAGAGAAAGTTACCAATTCACTATCACAGCACATAAATTAATTAATATTGAAAAATCCCAAGAAGCATCCCTTACTAGAATCGACATAAATAGTACTTTATCTGGTTATACAAATAAGCACTCACTTAGAATTAGATATTTCCTAGCTTCAAATGATTGCGGCGGCACTTTCTGCTCCAGGGAAATATACAATGTATTTTCTGGCCTCACCATAGATTTCTGTGGTTTGCGTTATCGTTTGATATAATAGCATAAGCTCCTTACCTTGCTCAGTAGCTCTAAGACCTCTGTTCTGTTTTCTTTCCCTCTGAAGACATCCCAAATAAATCCTAAAGTGTGATTTAAATTGTGAAGGAGCAAAAGGAAATTGTCTTAGTCCGTCTCTCTGAGAATGTTGGTGGCCTCATAAGATGTCCCAGTTTGAATGTTCATGTATGTTTGTTATGCAAATCAACACTATGACAAATTATGGGATTTAAAAACCCCTCTCACATGGGTATTATACAAGATAAAAATTCCTTCAAAAGCTGACTTTGCTTTATTCTGTTATACTTTATTCCATTGTAGGCTTCTATATAAGGTTGTGAGTGTGAATGTGTGTTTGTGTATATGTGTATATGCCTGTGTGTATGTTTGTGTTTATGTATGAATGAACACGTGTGCATGTGTGTATGCATATGTGTGTACATGTCTGTGCTAAGTGTATGTTTGTGTGTGTATATGTGTGTGTTGTATCTGTATTTTGCACAATTGGAGCAATGAATCAAGAGTTTATGTGAAGAAATTATTCATGGAAATCATATTCTAAGTATTATATGCATGTGAAATACAATGCTTCTCTTGTTAATTTTCGTGTGTATAACAGCAAGCTGATTTCTACTAGACAGAGTAGAAAATTCAAAGCAAGTCCTCAACCTTCCTTCCCTTGCTCAGAGCTGGGAGCCTCTTGCTCCACTTGGTGGCAGGACCGGGTGAGCACAGGGAGGGCTGCAAGATAGATAGCCTGGGTGGGAGTGAGAGGGTCCCAGGAAGAACTGCAGGGCAGAGAAAAGCAGAGTGGAGGACGGTGGATCTCAGGGCGAGTAAATGGAGCTCAGTCCCGATTTGCTCTGTGTTCCAGATCTAAAACCAACCAAGGACCCGCATGTGCATTGTCTGTGTTTGGAATATGTGTTAACTATAAAGAAAGATTCCAGAACATTGTGTGTTTGTGGGGGTGTTTTTACGACTTCTATGAGTGAAATCCAGACAAATCTGAAATGGACCAAACCATCAGTGCTGTTTTAGAGACTTTAACTATTAGCATTGCGATTTGTACTAATACACTGACATTAAAAGCAGCCGCTCTTTATTATTATTACATAAAAGAGATTAATGTTGGAAAACAATCTGAAGTCAATATCACATTTGAAGGGAATTCTTTATAAAGAAAAGAGTGAGCTAGGGTAACTTGATGTTACCCGAGTGCTTGCCTAGCTTGTTTTGGAATTAAATCCCTGGTGCCACCAAAACCAAACAAACTAACCAAAAAATCAAAACAACAACAAGCAAGCATTCCTTAGTTGCCTGTAGTTCTTTGTGTAGGGCTGAGGCCTGGTGGGCTTTCCTAGTCCTGTCAGCAGGACCATTTGCTGTTGTCTTTGTTCAGCTCAAATTTAGGCAGTCACATTGGCGAGACTTTGTGGTGGGTGCTGCATCTGATTACAGGGAATCAAGCAATGCCGAGAGCAGGAGAAATAGTCTTTGCTGCACGAATCTTAAAAAGTTCTTCTTAATAAAATCAAACCCAGAGCCAGATATTGGGGTGAATGCTGGAAGATCAGAGAAGCAGAACAAGCCACAGCTTCCTCACCTCGCCAATTCCTCAGCTGATCCTGTTTCCTCAGACTAGAAGCCTCTGTGTCCTTATACAAATGGCACTCAGCTGAATTGCTTCTTGAAAGCCTGAAAGCTTAACCAGCTCTAGTTCTCGGTCCTCAGGCCTTAAATACCTTTCTGCTTTCTGCCATCACTCCCTGGGATTCAAGGTGTGAGTCACCAGGCCTGGCTGTTTCCAATGTGTCCTTGAACTCACAGAGATACAGAAGGATTTCTGCCTCTGGAATGCTAGGATTAAAGGCATGAGTGCTACCATTTTCTAGCCTCTGTATCTAGTGGCTGTTCAGTTCTCTGACCCCAGGTAAGTTTATTAGGGTGCACAATATTTTTGGGGAACACAATACCATCACAAGTCTTCCTCAGGGAAGAGCTCACGGATCTGTTATCCACTACCAAATCATCAGCCCTGAAAACATATATAACAAGTAACATAGTACAGACTGAGCAGGTTACATTTATGTGTTTAGAAATATGTATGTAACAACAATTAATGAAAAAAGAGACCATGAATTTGAAAAAGAAAAGAAAGGGGAGGGTCTATGGGAGGACTTAAGATAAGAAATAAAAGAGAGAGGTTATGAATTATCTTATAATCTCAAAAAATAAAAGAAATAAGTTTTAAAAACCTTTGGATTGTCATTGAGAATGTCAATTTCAAGAATAAAATGATATTAAAAAGCTTAAAAGAACAAAAGAAATAAGACAAAAACATACCACTTAAAAAAAACACAAAAATTCCCCAGAAAACAATACAAAAACATTAAATTTACATATGTGAATGGTATATTATTGGCAAAGGAAGGAATTACTTGTAGTTTCTGATGCTTGTACTGAATAATGTGGTGGGGTACTTTGGACTCACTCAGGTAATACTTTGCTAAGCAAATCAAGGAGTCCTAAGAATGCTGAAGGCATGTATGTTCATGGTGGATCTTGCCACAATCTCTAGATAGCAACCCAATCCTGAATTTTCTCTTCTCAAAATTCCTACAGAAGCCAATTGGCAGGACGCCTATGGCATCAACTCAAGGTCCTTAGTTGGAGGGTGTCAGTGGAGATGATAAGTTGCACAAAGTGGCTGTGGAAACCACCTCTACAGACATTTTCTGAGCACCAAAGCTTGCCCTGCTCACAAAGATTCAGAAGTAGTGCCATGTTCACATGAGATCATTCAGAATTAAGTAAAATTTTGTAAGTAGAGAAAAACACATCTGACTGTGATACCTGTGAGCCCGGAAACTTCTAGTGCCTCATTGTTGAACTAAAAACTGGAGAAATTTGGGTTGCGAAGAAAGACTAGAGACACATACATAATATTTTTGTTGCACAGCATGATCCCACATCATGCTTCAGTCATCTATATCCACTTAGCATGGCGACATGAATGTTTCTCTAACAGAAGAAAGCTCAACATGGGCCATACATATTAAAGTGATATCAGAGAGGGATCTTCACCACTCAGGTCTGTTACCTGGCTGAAATTGACATCAGCTTCCCAAGTAATCAACAGTGATTGACTTATTAAAGTATTCCCCAATATAAGCCAATACATGCAGGATTAGGTTAAGAGATTTTTTTTTTCTGCAAATATCCATGGTTTTATCTAAGGTGCTGGAGACAAATATGGTCATCTTTAAAATTTAAAATTATGAATTAAAGACTGCAGAACTCTAAAATTTCCAAGGTTTTTGAACACCTGCAAAGGAAATGACTATGCTTGGTGATGGCTGCCATTTTATGAAATCCAGTAGGAAGTCCAAATGGAGAAAAACAAAGATGTTCATGATGCTATTTTTAAGTGTGACTTTTATTTCCCCCCTTGATATTAACATTCTAACAAGACAAAAGGGGATTTGAGGAACTATAAGACCACCTGGCTGCCATTATGCATAGCTGGGTCCTCAGTCATCACTGACAACTAAACAGCCTTTTTAAGAGGGTGGAGGGCAGCTGGTGGTGGTCCCTAAGGAGGCCTGGGCACACATACAACCACCAGCGTTGGTTCCTGGCATTAGCCAACAGGATAAAGGCTTCCATGAACAGTCATTCTGACAAAATAGAAAGGAAAAGTAGTGTGTGTGTGTGTGTGTGTGTGTGTGTGTGTGTGTGTGTGTGTTCCTCTTACCTCCTTTTGAAAATCAGAAACTTTGACAAGGGAAATGTGTAAGCAAATGTACTGCTAGGGGTTTTATATTGCTTAATTTAAACATCTCAAGTCACATTTTGTCTGTTGCACAGAATATGTCTCCTCATTCTGGACTTTGTGTTCATAGCAAATACAGCCAAAGCTTGGCATGCTTGGTTCGATAAACTTTACCATTAATTAAACATCTCCTTACTTTCCCTGCATGTCAGTTGGAGCCGTTGATCCCTCCTTGCTAGGCCTTTGGTCCCCCAGCATGCTCGCTGAGCTCGGAGACTTCGGCAGACTCTACTGCCCCTGGTGCACCTCATTAGGATGGGCTTCCTAGAGTTTAGTGAGGCTAAACGCTTCCCCAGTGCCCCATCCATTCTGCTGCAACCTATTTGTTTTGTTTCTCATCTCAGGACCAGCTTGCCTGTGCCTTCCAACATGACAATTAGCTAATTTAATAAATCTAATTGAGTCCGATGTGCTGCTGTGAGAGAGGCCTTGCCACTGCCTCTGGGTCTTCCTTTCTCTTTTCTCACAAAATCTACACTTTAATAATACACTCTTTGGAGGAAATGGGCTCACTTCTCTTCCTAAAATGGAAAATAATCCTCAGTTCTTTGTGAGCCAGCTTCGACTGACTGATCATGCCTACTTATATGTCTATGGTAAATAAGGATCATCAAGTGTCATCTAGAATTTTGTGGAAATGACTGATTAGTGATGTTACTATGGGCCCACTAATGAAGGCACCATATCTGCTGTACATGCTCTATTTGATAGGCTAGTAGGCTAATGGAAAATAGACACCAGTTTGTTAGTTATATAAGGTGATGATTTTTTTTTAAACTAATTTTAGAGTGCCAGAATCTTAAAAAATTATGTGTATAGAATATATCACTCATGGAGATTGGTGGAGTTCTTTATTAAAATCAAAACATAATCGCAGAAAAAAAATATGGCCTGCACTGATGAGATCATTGTGTCCATGCTGTTTGAGGATGCTGAGCCTACAAGATTTTCTCTGATCCCCATAGCTTCACGTCTCATGGAAATTTCTCTAAGTTCTGCCTTGAGCATTAGAAATCTGCAAGCTGTTGACATTAACATTGGAAGTAGATAAAGTGCCTTGGAATAAAGCAGAACCAAAAGAAGAGATTGCAATGCTCAGAAAGGAAACACACCAGAACAAGGGTAAATGTCCAATGCATTCAAAGCAACAGAGATGATGCTGTCCCAGAACTCAAGCTTTTTGAGGCAGTTGGAATATACCTTGAACAAAGCAACCTGTGTGCACAAGAGAGGATGCCCCATGACAGGTAGCTTGGAGGAAGACATTTAATTTGGTTTTATGAGCTCTAGATAAAGAAAAAAATCAGTGTCAGTATTGGAGTCATGAATGGGATCCTTAGATACTATTTCAAAGAGTTCAGACAGCCCCCTCAACCTCCTGTGAACTTAAGTTTTACAGAACATCAGTGTGACATCAGACTGAGACTAGACGACATCTCTGCTTGTTTCTTAGAATGTCTGCTATCCACTGAAAAAGGGATGTGAAGAACTGACACTATGGGCAGCACATTGATGGGAAGCTGCAATTTTGATTTTTATGAAAAGTGGTTAAGAAGTGTGCACAGGGAACTGTCAAATCACCATATGTGACAGCAAGGATAATGGACTGGAAAGATGCAAAACTGGATGTGAGGAATCCAGTCAGAAAATCTAGGTGACAAACGGGGCAAGATGGAGAAGAATTTGGAAGAGGACAATGGCAAGATGTAGGGAAGGTGGCTGAATCTAAGGAATCAATGGAAAGTAAAATAAGTGAATCAGGCTATGAGAAGGGAGAAGGGAGGTGCTGAGAATGGCCTCCACTTCCAGGTTGCACATCTGCAAGTGAGTGTGGTGTCTGCCAGCCAAGAAGGGGAGCATGGAGGAGCATCCGTGTTTGAGGACGAAAGGGCATGTGCTCAGTTTTCATCTCCATTGAGATACAACTGGACATTTGCACGTGTGTAATTGGACTTCCAAGTAGATGTCAAGGTTCTAAGTATGTATTTCAGATATAGTTTAGGTGGTAATTATAGCCCCTGGCATAGGTGCAGTTTTCTTGGGAGCACAAAGGCATTTAAAATACCCTGTCAGTCGAGTACAGAAGAATAATTCTGTGAAGTGACTGGAGAAGATGCCACCAAGAGGTGTGACATTGAAGGCAGTGGTCTTGCAGAAGACAAGGCAGACATGTCAATGGCTGTGAGGAGTCACATGAATGCAAAACATGTTAAACTGGTTTTAATATCTTCAGATTTAAAGTCTCCTCTTCTTACCAGGATTTCCATACAGAAACTTACTAACCAACTAAAATGGTTTTGTTCCTATTTTAACTTCTTGTACTTTACACTGCAAATAAGGTATAATTTTCATAAAGCATAATATAATACTGTGCCTATGAATTTTGATATTATTTACTCTACTAAAAGCATTAGAAAACAAGAGAAAATGTTTAATATATTGTTAAGCTTAGGATAATAATCTGTACTAATTCTATTTTTTGGTTGCAAAGTCATATTTGAATTAGCTTATTTTAAAGTGCAGCATTTTTAGAAACTATATGAACTTGGATGATTTATTTTTTTATTCAGAAGTTATTTAATTCTCTATGTATTAGAATATGTATATTTACATGATCTGTGTATAAAAAATGGCAAGTGTTCATCACTTATATTTTCATCATTATCTAAAGCTCATTTCTATTTCTCATTTTTCATTTTATCATTTATATGTAAACATATGAATATATGTACATGCATATGTATTAGAAGAAGTATTAAGCATAATATAAATTTTTCTTTTTCAAAATAAAATTTAATATGATATGCTTAGAAGAATAAAGTAATGCTTCATTATACTTCTATAAAGAACTATTTTATCAAGATTTTTTGACTTGAGCTAATCACCTTATGATTATTGATCCAGTAGTTTTCATATTTCTTCACTTATAAAAATAAATCTTCTTTTCAATGATATTAAGATAACAAGACTAAGAAAGCAGATCAACACTTAAAACACCTGACAATTATTTCTCAATATTCTTGAAGAATTTAAATAAAGACATGTGAGATATCTAAGATGAAATAGAAACCTTAGACATGGGCAATGGTTTTTGGATATTTCAAAGACCCATAAAATGAAAAGCAAGCCCAGGAGAAGAAAGGTACAACACAGAAATAAGAGAATGCTGGCTGGGCCGAGAATCTCTTCTTTCCTGCTCAAAAAGTTATAGTGCTTGACATTTGTACCAAATGACAAACATTAGGAAATTAAAAATGTCCTTGTCAATCACAATTGCACAGTGACCGAATAATAAGAAAACAAAGTCAGTATTATGTTAATTGTGCATTTAACAGTAACAGACCTACTTAAAAAAGCATTTAGAAAAAATTAAGTGATAGGAGAACCTGTAGCGCTGTCTAAAATTTACTTAGTTTAAGATACATAATTATGAACTATTTTTACAATGAAAAGATGTACCTATATTTAATTCATTTTGAGCTGGTGATCCATGGATTCTATTAGGCCTATTTTTCACTCTCAACCTGTATATAATGTTATCTAACTTCAGGTCATTGGAAGGAATAATTGGCTGTATGCTTAGATAACAATATTTCAAATTGTAAAAAATGTTGGTAGTCTACTTGCATATACTGATTTATATTTTATTCTCTTCAAGGACCCTGATAGGGTGGGCATGAAATATAATTGTAATTAGGAAGGTGCTGAACTACAAGAAAGTAACTGTGGTAATTAGTCATCAAGAATGCCTGCTGGCTCCCAGGTAGAGTTGGTACTTAACTTACCTGCATGCTGTGCATATAGTATTTGTATTGCCAGAAATGCCCATTATTCAAATCACTAGTGGCCCTCCAATTAAACAAGTAACCAACACATCTCATTTCAACAAGTATAACATGGCAGTTGATCGAGAGATAATTTCTATAAATGTTCAGGTATGTCAATATTGGTGTCAGCCCAAATCTAATGTTCTTTTGCACAAGAAGGGGCAACCAAAGGAAGAGAGTCAAAGGCAAGGTGAGATTTTCTACCACATCAGAGGATTAAAACATGTCATCAGGTGCAGGCTGTTAGAATGAAAAATTTCCAGCAGCCTTTAATCCCAGGAAATGATGGCAGGGAAGGGATATAAGGCCTGAGGACCAGGAACTAGAGCCTTGTTAAGCATTTAGACTTTTGAGCAGCAGTTCAGCTGAGATCCATTTGGATGAGGATTCAGAGGCTTCCAGTTTGAGGAAACAAGATCAGCTGAGGAATTGGTGAGTTGGGGTTGGCTGGCTTGCTCTGTCTCTCTGATCTTTCAGCGTTCACCTCAATACCTGGCTCCAGGTTTGTTTTTATTAATAAGATCTTTTAAGATTTGTGCTACACCTCCTGGTACCCTTAACCCCAGAACAGGCTTAATGAAGAGTCTGAAGATAGGTAAGCCCTAGTTCAATCAGAAAGCAAGAGAAACGGAGATAACACAGTCATAAAGACCATGAGTGGCAGTCCGTTCAAGGTCTTTACTAAGTAGTGGAGAAGTACCATCTCCCCCCAGTCCCCACTGACCACCCAAACCCTTGAACATCAGCAACTTCCTGTGAACGACCAACGAGTGGAGTGAAATAAACATGCTTTCTGCCCCAGCGAAGAGTCTCCTCTTTCTCTAAGTGTTCTATTTCCAGAAAAGATCTCATCTGAAAAGGGCCCAGGTTACCTTTGAAGGGATTTTTTTTTTTTTTTTTTTGAGCTGAGGATTGAACCCAGGGCCTTGCGCTTGCTAGGCAAGTGCTCTACCACTGAGCTAAATCCCCAACCGCTTGAAGGGATTTTTATGTCACTCCAAATCTAAATAAAGCATAATGAATATTTCCCTCCAACAGGTTGAAAACCAGCACAGGGAAGATGAGAAGTTCATTTGGAACTTGGGAAACAGACCACAATGTGGAAAGCCTTTTTCAATGAGGTGTGGTTTTAAGAGCTTGATACATTTACTCCAGGCTTCTGTGACAGAACATCAATGGAATTTAATGGTACAATCATTGAGGTAATCATTTTGATCCATCTTCTCTTTTTCTTCATTTTAGAGATACTTCATAATTTTCAGGTTGAATTAAATATACTTAAGTTTTAGGAAAAGATGGTTTTGCTTTTGATGTTTCCTATTTCTCTGAATTTCTCACATCGATAGCAATAGTTGCACACATTCTTTTAAGGAACTCAGTGTGCTTTTAAAAAATGCAACTACAGTCTTTAAGTTGTTCATCAGTGCTTATTATGACAACCACTTCTTTCTTTTCAGGATAAACAAGTACTAAAATTAGTAGTTAATGGAAGGTATAATTTACTAAGTAGTGTTATATTGGAAAAGAGTATCTTCAGCTCTGATAGAAACAGACTGTATAAGGAAATTTTGGTTCTCCATCTTGCTTGGTAGATACCAGACAAGAACTTGGACTATATAAGCAGGCTCTATTTAATAGATGGCGCATCAGCTCCTTTTTGGTTTCAGTAACAAAATATTGGATAGAAATCAATTTATGTGAGGAAGAATTCATTTTCCTACACCATTTTGAGAGTGTCCAATCTATCACAGAAGAGACAGCATGGCAGCAGGCTCAAGAGGCTGCTTGCTCACATCTGGATGGGTCAGGAAGTAGAGAGGTTTAGACACTGGTGCTCAGTCTGTCTTTCATCTTTCCCTTTTTATACATTCTGGGATCCCTGCACATCTCATGATGATGTTCATATTCAGGGTAGGTCTGCTCAGCTCAGTTGATCCTCTCTGGAAACCCCCTCCCAGACATACCCCCAAAGTCCTCTTCATTAATGCTCTCAATGCTTATTATAATCCCATGAGGCTGACAGTGGCAATAAACTACCCACAGTGAGAAACCAAGGCTGAAAACCCCCATTCATATTCAGTCACTGTGCATACATAGAAAATAAGGAACAGGGACCACTTCCACCCTTGCCAAGACAAATGATAGTTTCATACGACCACCCATACTTGCTAACCATGTTTTATTGTTTCTTTAATGGCGAGCCGATTGTGCACATTATTTTTCTTTTCATATTTAAAAACACCAGGATCCATTAAGCTAAGAAAAATATTTTATAGAAACTACCTAATGCTGAACTGATTGACCACAAGCAAGTTCTGTAACAGGATGAAAGTGAGACTTTGTAAAGTGCAGTTGGAACATAAACAGCCTTTGTGGGCGCTGTTGGTGGTGTTAGTTCTGAAGCTTAGGAACAAATAAGATTTTTTGGTTTGTTGTATATTACATGAATTATTTTTTTTTTTAAAGAGAAAAGAAGAAAACTGCTTTTCTTTGCTCCAGTCACTCCTTGGCTCACTTTGATTTAATTCTTCAAAACATTCCCAACATTGAGCTTCTTTTTAAATTTTCTTGTTCAACATGATGAGTTTGGGTTTCCTTATTAGATAATCAACCTTTTCCTTCTGAGAAACTCAAGCTAATGTGTTTTGGATTTAACAGTTCACTCTGAAGAATTTTTACTTAACACTAACTTTCCTCTTGCACTTTCATTTTTTTTTTCAGTTCAGCAAATGATAACCTCCCCAGGCCTCCCAAGTCAACTACAGATTCCTATTTTCACAGAGGATATAATACTCCCTATAAACGTTTACAGTGTGTTATTTCTCATGAAGTTATTCTTGTGTTTATATTGTTTTGGATTACATATTTTAAGAGAAGCCTTGCACCAGTGCCTAGACCTTGTATGTTAATATATCAGTGTAATAGGATACCTCTGATGGCAGATCACCTTGAATCAAGGCAAGATGCTTGGTAACATGAAAGGGGTAAATGGTCACCACCTTATAGACATCAGGCAGCCGTTCAAAGGCCAGGGCTCCCTTGGAAGGTAACTTTGCCATGTGAGAATGGTTTTCTTTCAAAGAACAGGTTCTCCATGCTCAGGGAGACCTGAATCTCAGCCAGAGAAGGGTTGTGGGGATCAAGGAAGTCCCGGTGGTATAATTTTAGCCTTTGTAGAATTTTCCTTTGCTTATTTTCAGCACTCCTGCTATTTCATCATTTCAGTGATGGCTCCCCAACACTGACTGATGATTTTACTGGCTGTGGAAGGAGTAGAGTTGGATTATATTTTACTGAACAGCTACTCGGCTTGTATAAAAATAGTCGTTGGGAATGAAATAATCCTGTGCAAGTGAGTTCAGGGAAGGAGAAACACAAAAACCAATTGATGGGAGCTGGATAATCCAAAGCTAACACATCCACTAAACCTCACTAAATTAAAAATTCTGAAGTCTATAGATGGTGATTTTAGCCATCGATGAAAAGTTTGCAAACTACGGGGTTCCTTACTATTTTATATTTAGCATAAAGGTTAAACTCATTAAATACTTAATAAGCATACATTTTCTAGGAGTTAATGAACTGCCATTCTTTTCCACAATGAATTTGTACCAAAATTGAAGGACTTACTCTGAGGTGGAAAATTATATTTTCCTGTTTTCTTATCTTGAACAAAGCATTGCTCTGTTAGTATTTCAATAATAACAAATATATTTGCTAGATTTGAGGGTGCTACAGACTCACAGATGGATTATATTTTGAGAAGAGATGTAGCCTGTTTTTAATACCAAAAACTTCTAGAAGTTTTCCTTTGTACTTTTGATGTTTTGTATGACATTTGGGAGCTCATGCTGCACATTCACTCTCAAATGCCAGTGATATCGAGTCATATTATTACAGGAATGCTATGACGTTCATGCTTCACGGTAACACTGTCTTCTCATTGCTTCCTTGGTTTTGTGTGTATTTTCCCTTCCTCATTATCCTCACCAAGTCACCTAGAATCAATGGCAAGCAGAGTCTCCTGTCACATCCAGGAAATGTCAGTTGCAAATGCATCTGGCTAGATAGTCCATTTGTGCCATTTCCACACTCCACATGTCTGCTGTAGTTCCTCATTCCATTGGCACATTGGTCATGGTAGGACAACCTGCCTTCTGTGGATCATCTGTCTGGTTCTGGTCTTTCCTCTCACATTCAACTCCAAATTTAGCTTCTTTTTTAGTAAGACAGGAAACAGCTAACAAAATTGGGCATATCCTGTAGCAGGTCCTCAAAATCTGGGATTAGATGGAAAGACTTGGGAAAAACCTGGAATAGCAACCAGAACTTACTTAACCACAACCTGGGACTCTGCTGTTTTTCATGTACTGATTCAGATTCTCCCCACAGCAAATGATATGTTATTATGACCATGTTACATGGGGTGAAACTGAAATTCAGAGTCCAATTATTTTGCCCAAACTCACAGAACTATTTCTAGTCTTAAAAAAAAAAAAAAAGAGCCCCAAAGCACTATCTTGGGCTGTTTCAATATCAATATACCTGTAGAGGGCCCAAGACTGTTTCGCAGTATCGAAAGCAAATGTGGTTGTTGGAACCCAATGGGCACTTCTACCAGGAGGAGATTAATGATGACTGACCATCTGGTGAGTTCTAATCTATTCTTCTGAAGCATGTGGAGAATGGATTCTAACATCCTGGATGGGACTTTCATTGATAGATCTGGCTTAAATAGTCTCCAGGAAAATTGGCAATTGAGGAAATACTTATTAGGGAGTGACGTAGTTAACTGCACACTGCAAATTGAACAAATTTAGCCAACAGGGCTATTTAGATGCTGTTTGGTCATGATACACGGCTAGGGTCTATAAAAAAATAATGCTTCCTTCATAGGATATCTCAGAATCAGAGATGAACTCAAGATGGGATCTAGCTAAATGTCATACCTTAGCATTGCTAACTCCTCATTCATTATATTTTATGGACTTAATGGTGTCCTCTACAGATGATGTCTATGTACATCTTTCTTGTGAGTGCGGTCACTCTCAGTTAAAACATGGGTCAGTAGATGACCATCAGGTAATAGAATGGTCTTCATTCTGTGCATGACTTCCAAAAAGGCCATTGATCTAGGGGTGATAATGTCTCTCATCAGTTGCTTATAAGAACACAACCCTCATTATGTGTTACATGGATTCCCAGTGGTCCAGAGAAGCATTGTGAGAGACAGCAACATTATATAAAGAACTGTTGCAGAAATTTGTTATGTTGTTACCAGTTCCTGCAACTGAAAGCATCTATAACAATCTTCTGGCCTTAGTGAGACTTAAAAATATGAATGATTTTTAATCTAGGTAAACTATAGTAAATTAATCTGTTCAAGCAAGGTTACAAATGCTGTTGTAGTAGCAACAAAATATTTTTTTTGTGTACTTGAAAGTAATTTAACCCTTAAAAAACATTCTTAAAAACAATCTCTTATGGAGTAGGTATGATTATATATGTGTGTGTATATATATGTATAAAATATAAAACATGCTATATATGTATATAAAAAATAAGCTGAGGAAAACTGAGCCACTGACCTATGTTGTATACCATGATGCATTGTACTAGAGTTTATTCTAAACCTCCCAGCAATGCATCCTCAGGCTGTGGATTATCTCAGTGGGACCATGTATCAGTCACCAACTTTACCTTCACCATTGTTATTTTGGCAAACCTGCATCAGTAGTATTTCCTTTGTGCCTGGTGTTTTGACAGAGTCCATTGAGGAATGGAACATATTGATATCAGAGAGCCCTTGAGAGAATACAAGGCCAAGAATGATCTCATCATATTAAATATAAACCTGACTCTGGACAGCAATCTAGGAACATCAGACATGAACATATGTTTATACACCCTCATCCATTGAAGGGGCCCACGTCTTTCTTCTTTGTTGAAAGGTACCATTCATGATGGGTAGCCTCATACTATATTGCCAAGGATTGAATCTCAAAAGTAATCCATTAAGTTAAAAGAGCAACCTGGGTATGGTGGTATACACCTGTAAGTTCAGTAGTCTAGAAACAGAAGCAGGGTTAGGTGCAGTGCAAGACTGTTTCAAAGAAGAAGAGGAACAAGAGAAAGAGAAGAAAGCAGATGAGGAGCTGGAGGAGGGGAAGGAAGAGGGTATAGGAGGAAGAGATACCAATACAGCTTAGGTGTTTAGAAATTAGCTAGAGGTATCAGACAACTCATGTTTGAAGCAGATAAATGAAAATGATCTAAAAGTTAAGATAGAAATGATGTACATAGTAATTATGATTTATTTTACAGCTTGTCTAAAAAAAATCTATATACAACCCCATTAACTTACTATTGCAATGGTTAAGATTTCATCAAATTATATTTCTTTATATCAAAACTATGCATTAATTTTGGCTTTTTCCATCATCATCCATTCTGAACAAGAGGCCATTCCAAAGCAGCCTTCTCCCTGAGAGAATCCTTTTCCCAGGGATTGCTACCATCCTAAAGTCAGGGTCACAAGCCACAAACCTAGTTTGCTTTTTGTTTGTTTTGCTTTGGAATATCCCCAAACCTGAGCATCTCTCTTGAGTTCTGCTGGAAAAACTTTTAAGTACCCACATTGTCTCTCAGCTCCTATTTCCATCCCTTTCTTCACTGTGCCCCCTAGTATATTCTCCATTGGCAGACAGAAGGATGGGGAAAAGAGAGATCAAAACCAGTCCTCACCTCGCAATTTCTTTAATAATGTTCCTTGGATAACTCTTATGGTGTGAGTCTGAAATTTTCCCCACTCAGACTCATGTTTTGAATATCCCCAACTACTGGTACTATTTGGGGGAGGCTATGGAAACTTTAGGAGGTGGATCTCACTGGTAGAAGGAAGTCACTAGGAATAGATTTTTGAAGGTTACAGTCTGGCTTCTGGACCTGATGTCCTCTTTCTTTCCTGGCCGGCCAATAAGTGAACCCTGCCATCTACTCTTCCACCATGGATTAGCTCCTGCACATTGCTTGTCCTTAGAATAGACTGAAACTCTCTAAAAAACTCCATCTATAAAACAAATCTCTCTTCTTGTCAGTCATTTCGAGGGGATAGTCCATCCAAATGCCACAAAAGCAGCCAGTATAACAAACCAACACTGCTGCCTGGGCTTGGCTCTCTCCACCTATCTTCCCATCCTTCTCTCTTTTTGTTTCTTTAAATGGCTAGGTTAGATTCCTCCAGTATGTCAGCCATCCCCCTGAGGTCTGTCCATCTTTCAGTCTCTAGTGAAAAAGCTATCTGCTCCAGGAAATTCTTTCTAACCTCCCTAGCTGGAGTGGAATCATTCTCCCACTACTCCCTCTCCCCACCGGTTATGCCACCCCTGCAGCGTTTGATAGTTGTGTTCACTTTCTGTTGATTTGTTTTAAAAGTTGTCCTTCTTCCCAAGAGAGAAGGTGAGCTCGAAGACAAAAATAATGGGATTTTTCTGTCATTTCCCTGGTTTTGCTAATGGAGTTGGGACTATCATTGACTCTCGATCAATAGCATCTTCCACCTTCAGAACAGGTTCCTTTTAACCAACACTGGTCAACGGCTCTGGGTAAGGTAGTTTGTTGAAAGACAATCCTAGTCCATTCTAAAGTCAGGAACTTTGCGGGAGGGGAGGCATTTTGTTTTCAACCTGACACATGCTCGAGTCCTTTATGAAGAGAGAATCTATGTTGAGAAAATGCTCCCACCAGAATGCCTTGTAAGCTTGTAGGGCTTTTTTTTTTTTTTTTTGAGTAATGATTGATGTGGGAGGCCCCACTCATTATGGGCAATGCCATTCCTGAACAGGTGGCCCTGAGGTGTATCAGAAAGCAGGCTGAGCAAGCCATGGAGAGCAAGCCAGTAAGCAGCTTTCCTTCATGTCCTCTTCTGAATTCCTGCCTCTAGGATCCTGCCCTGACTTCCCTCAGTGATGGAGTGTGACCTGAGAACTGTAAGTTGAAACAAATCCATTCCTCCACAAGTTGCTTTTGATCTTGGTGTTTCATCACAGCAATAGAAAAACCTAAGACAGGGACCAGAACATTGTATTTGTCTACTGAGAGACATTTAGGGGACCATAAAAAGTAATAGTTGCTCTTGCCTGCTGGTCTTTCTTAGTCTGGATATGTGCCACATATGAGTGGGGAACAAAGGACCTAATTTCGAATCTTGAAATGCGTAATGATTTTGTCATCTATGAAGGAACATGGTAATGATTTCTGTTTTATTAGATTTCAAATGTGTTTAAAATACAAAACACAAAGATGAATCTATATCAAGAGATCTGTTTAGAAAAGACGCCACCCCCAACACACACACACATACATGTGCCTACTCTCCACACAAAACATAGATGAATGTTTCAGAATCCATTTATATTCATGGTTAATTAAGTTTTGGACAATCATCTAAGGTAATTTCTATGAAAAATTATGTACCTAAATAACCAACTTCGATATAAATTCCTTTTCTGAGTACAACCTGGTTGCAATTTCAGAATTATTTGTAATGCAAAATATTTGTGCTTGCATTCTGTTTCCAAGCTGTGTTCTCATATACATTTCCTCACAGTCTTGTTTTTTTTTATTTTTTTATTTTTTCCTGAACTCATCCCATTGTTGCTGAACAATTGACTTAGAGTGTATGCTCACTGTACAAATTGGACAGAGGCAGATGTATAATTCATTCTGTTTTCTTCTTTGAAACAAGAAACTAAATATAAACAAGAGTAATTCAATCCCACTGAATAGTAATCACTATGCTTTATAATACAGCTGAGACAAAAGAAATAGAGAAGAACTTGTTATTCAAATTGTATCTGAAAGGCTTACGTAATAGGCTGTGAAGGACTGTTACATACTAATTTATTTCACTTTCTGTTATTTAACTTTCCATTTCTTGTGTCAGTGAAACATCCTTGCTAGTGGAAACTGTTTCAATCTTGCAAACTAATCATTAAAGAGAATGAATTATGCGATGTTTTTGTTGCTTTTGATTTTGTTGATTTCTTAATTATTTCAGTTAGTTACACAAGATGTTCAATTTATAGATATTATCAATATAAATATTGGCTGCCGAAAGAAAACAATTTAGGCCTCTTTTAGGAGAGTGTGAATTAAGGTTATCAGAAAATAAAGCAAAAAAGTAAAATGAATAAAGCTGGTGTTTAATAAAACAGCATTGATTTGCATTATTATCTAAATAGTATGTCTTTAGTAGACAGGCAGAGGCATATGAAGAACAAAATCACATATGCACAACATGATTTATGTAAAATAGTTTTGTTTTAGTAACATGTTTAGTATGTCTTTTTCCTATTTAAAAATCTCCAAATCATCTAGTTTTCAGTTTCTTAACACATCCACTTCATCCCACAATTTGAACTCTTGTGAAATTTCCCAGAAGGTGCTAATTTGAACTCACTTGATTTATTTTGTGTATTGGATAAACATTCACTCTTAGTATATAATGCTTTCACACCTTAAAGTGACTCTGATTTCATTACTTTTGCAATTAAAAAAATTGTACATTTTATGTACTCTATTTCACTATGAGAACACAAACACAGTGAAACACTGAAAATAAACCAAGACGAAAAAATAATTTTAAGAACATCAGGGATATATTTTATGACATGGATGTATATACTAACTCCAGAAAAGCAAACCTACTCCTAATATTTCCCCTAAGGCTTCTAAGTGTCATCAGGAGGTTCTGCTCAATCTTCTAAATTACTCGCATAAAAATTTCTGTCTCCAGAGAACTGGTAGGCCAGTTTTTAATTATTCGTTTTCATCTTTGCATATATATACATATCTATCTATCTATATCCATATAATTTTTTCTTTATGGGAGTTCAGCATTAGAAAATTTTACAGATGAGATGATTAATAATTAATAAAATTATTTCAATATATCTGCTTTAGCAAAATATTTTTAAGGTTTGAGGTAAGGCTGAAGATGGGCTTTGGGATGTAAAAGAATTTCTTCTTTTACATGCCTCCTGAATCAAGCACGAAACAGTGGGCTAGACTTGTAATACTTGTGAATGCTTTGAGGGATCACAAATGGCTGTTTCTGAGATCAGTTCATTAGTTTACCTAATTTATAATGTCCACACCAAAATGCCTTGCCACAGCAGAAACAGCGAAACTCTTCTCTCGTATTTAACTACTAATTAATTAGCTAGAATTCTACTTGCTCACGATTACCATTCGAGCAATGGAGTTTTTATGTTCAGCAAGCTGTATCATTTAATATTTCAAAGAACGGTGCTATTGAAGGGGGCAGGTCTTGCTTATCACACAGTATACTGACCCCTTAATAGGGACATAACGAGTGAAGTTAGCATCTGTACCTCGGAAATAAAAACTTAACATCAACACGCCTATTAACAAAATGAGAAAAAACTAATTAAAGCAAATTAGCCTAATGTGCACATGCTGGATAAGACAGATTACTTCTAAAAATCCGAGAAGATAATGGTCCCCATATGGGATCTGTTTTTGGCATTTTTCATATAAATTGGACAGTTTTAGAGGATAAATATGGTATAAAAGTCCTTACAGGCAATTATGTCTTTACAATGCTGGTGGCTGACATCATAAAAGTATAATTTTAATTGCTATTAATTGCATTAGGTCTACTCTTGTTGAATACTTAATGCCATCTCTGACAGTGGTATTAATTTATATACTTTAATGAAGCTTCATTGTAGAAGTTCAGAGTTATAGAGCCACTTAAACTATGTCTTAAGTAGTATATTTTATCTGACAACAAGTCCTAGATATAAGGACATTAGCATTTCATTGATTATTTCTTTTTGAAAAGAGGTTTACATTTCCTTCATTTTTGGTGTGTGACAAAGTGATAATACCAGGGATTATTTTTGTGTGATAAATTTTGGAAACTGTTTCTAGTAATGTTTACTACATTTAAAGGAGCTAATGTCTCTCTCAGTGTGTCACTGATCAAAATATACTTTATTAAAAAATGAAATTATTAACTTGCAATTTCTGGCTGTCACAATTCTAGGTAGGCTGAGTTTTAAAGAAAGGAGCATTTACTTAAAATATATAACAGGAAGAGATGAAGAGTGAAGAATAAATATCATAAAAGCAGAAAGGATTCTGAAATCAGCAGGAGGATAAAAGTCAACATTCATAGGCTTTTCTCTAGTTCTACTGGTTTTCTAGAGGTCTCTGCTGTTTGTGCAATTTGCCTTATTAAGTTATGAGAAATTCATTCATCTCAATCAGTGCTAGTTTCAATATTTGTGAATTAGTAATCTGCCTGGTTGCACTAATGGGAGAATGCATCCATTATTGCCTTTTTAATTTGTTTTCATGTTCATTTACTAAAAACATTCTGCTTGAGATGGCAAAGCCATCATAGAAGGTATCAACTGAATCCAAGAGAAATCTCTGCTCCCCATCCTGCGTCCTTTGGTAAATTCTACCCTGTTATTTCTGCTCAGAAAGGCATGCTTAATAAAGTGAACAAGCACAAATGTCAGGCAAAATATGCCATGTTCTTTTCTATGCCCTATCGATTTTTCCTATAATTAAAGTGATGAACACACACTGTTTGGTAATAATGAAGCTAGATCTCCATTTGAGAATTTCTTAAAGGTTTACAAGAGGCAGTTTCAGCCTGTTGCCTTTGGTAAAATATCTTTGCTCAAATTTCCCTCGGGACATTGAAGTGAAAAGCAGGATTGTGAAGGATGAGTCAAAGATTTTTAGAAGTCCACAAAAGTTTCCATTTTCTTAGGTTCAGCTTCGACTGTTTATGAACACAGGGATTGGGTTAAGTGTCCTGGGACTCCTGTCTTCCCACAATGGCTAATGACAGAAGTAAGCCCCTAACTGCCATACTGGGCATTGTTATCTGTAGCCTAAGTTTGAATGCTATTTTAGATTTCGATCTCTTTATTCACTCGTTCATGCTGAGAATGTCAACCAATTAGTACTACTTTAGGAAATGCTTTTCATGAAACTGACGTTGGTCCACACGGAATTAGAGTGAGACTACCAGCCCATTTCAACATGGGCCAATGAGTAGCCATTGGACGGTGACAACTTCTGATCACAACCTGTGCTTGGGTTCAAACCAATTACTTAACAGCTACAGGTTCCATACCACCTGATTAAGTCTGTGTGTCATTCAGGGACCCAGATTAATTAAAACAACAACTAGGCAGAAACGTTTTACATAACTTATTTCCACTGCTTTGCCCTCTACGATTATTGCAATGGGAAAGGCAGGTTAGTGGGAATCGTATTGAAGCTGAGAGTGGAAAGAGCTTTTATCTTTTTGTTTGGTTTTGTTCCTTCCTGCTAGTGAGGAAGGAAAGAGGTGAAGTGAAAGGGTAGAAAGTCTTTTCTCTGTCTGTCTGTCTGTCTTTATTAAAAAAAAGTTGAACCTTTGGGAACTGTTGTTTGTTTGTTTTTTTCCTTTCTTTCTTGAGAATGTTTTGTGTCAAAGAGTGCATTTAATTTGTGTGCAGCTTTGATTCAAAATTATTTTTTATTTATGAAAGTAATTCATGCTCACTACAGTATTTTTAGAAAATAAAAAAAAATCTGCCCCAAACACATATAATCCTGCCTCAGAGAAAACAAATGCGTGTGAGTTATTTGTTGACTGTCTTTACGTTTATTCTCTCCCTGTGTGTTTATTTACTTCAAGGAATCATGTACTTTATAAGACTTTGCTATTTACCCGTATTCCCTTCATAGGTATTTTTCTGGAGCCTGTTTGCTGTTTACTAGCAGGTATCGCCGTTCAGTGACACAGGCATTATGCCTTTTGTTTTTATTTCTTTATTTATTGTTCACTTGGCTTTCTACAGAGAGGACGCTGTGGTTCGATGTTAATGTTTATTTATTATTATTAGTTTGTCATTTGCCGTCTCCTTTAGCTGTAATTGTAAGGGGAGGGAGGGGGCGGAGGCTGCTGGTGGCTTCTGTTAGCAGCAGCAGCAATCTATTGATAAAACCTCTTTGCCTGCTGCTTCTTGCCACACAACATTAACCCAAAGGGAAAAAACAGGTAAGTGAGATTTTTATACACAAGTCTCTCCCGTGGCTTTGGAGCTGTTCACATCACTCCTGCATTCCAATATCTTGGATTTAGGATAGGAAAATGTCCTCTCAGGATCGAAGTCATATGCCTCTTGGTGTCTATAAGTCTGGGGGCTGGAATGTAGCGTTTGTCTCTTTGAGCTGATTGATGACACTGGATCACTATTACTAAAGGAAAAGCCGAAGCCAGGGTAATTCAGAAAGAGGCACAAATTTTAGAAACGGCATACTGAGCATTGACATACACACAGGCTGCCGGTGACCATCCCGAATTTGCTGATGTGAGAAGAATAACCATTCAGCAATGACAGTTCTTCCATTGCTGGCATTTTAATGGCTATCTATATAACAATACTTAAATTTCTTTGTTAATCATGCAATTAGACCTAGTTAAGCTTAAGTATACTTTAAAATTATTTTAATAGAACACACATTTTGTAGAGGAATAGATATAAACCCAAACTCCCTTTTGTAGCTGCTGGGACTACACATGCATACTAAATGAGATTTTCCATGTGTAGCATGCAGAGGCTAGCCTTTATTAGACTGAAAATATTGATCATTTAGTTACAAATTACTTTTAGATACACAATCAAGCAGCTCTCTTGTTCCTCGAGACTAAGCTTGCATTGAGTAAGTGCAACACCTATCCCAAACTAGAAATAATACATTTCTTGTTAAAATATTTACCCATGTATCTAACTGTATCTGATTATGATCCATCTTCTCTCCAATTATTCAAATCACTTATCTGTTGATTTTTTTTTAAATGCAAACATCACAAAATAAGTCCAGTTGGGATAGGTTTCTTCATTTAGAATATTGTGGCAAATGAATACCAATAGTTTCATGCAATGAGATTGGTGATCAGAGTAGCTACTGTAAACTGATTGGTTATAGTGTAGACCTTTCATTTTATGCATGTAGACATCCAGGCTGATTTTGTATTAATCTCCTTATAACAACAATATCATCAAATTTAAGCATAATTAAAAGAAAATGAACCTGATTAAGATGAACATGAACTAGAATATTGGACTCATTTTTTTTTATAACTGTTAGTTTAAATGACTATATAGATATAGTAAAGAAAATGTCTAAAGATAGTTTTTAGCAGCTGGAGAATCAGGCTTTATCCAATCTACATTTACTAATAGGTATCTTAGTCTTCTTACTGTGTAAGAGAATGTATCACCTTCCCTTTTTAATACATATATATGTATTACTTACATATACATGTAATATATATATATATATATATATATATATATATATATTTCCATTTTTGAGGTTATATAGCTACATGATTTTCCCCCTTCCCTCTCTTCCCTCCAACCCTTCTTATGGGCTCCTGATTGCTGTCTTTCAAATTCATGGCCTCTTTTCCTTTAGTGTTGTTTTACACATACACACACACACACACACACACACACACACACACACACACTCGTTTTCAGGATTTACCGTTTGGTATTGGTTAACCAGTTAGTGTTGGGAAGATTATTTTTCCTGCTCTAACATTCCTTCATTGACAGTAGTTCTTTGTCTGGAGTTGAGGACCCCCAAGTCAGACTCTGCTCCCCTATCGCTCCCCATCCATGTTCAGGTATACATTGGTGCTGTCCTTGCTTAGGTTTTGTTTGGGCAGCCATGTTGTTGAGTGTTAATGGGTATAGCTTCTCACATTTCTAGGAAAGACAGTTTCACAGCAAGCTCCCCCTTCCTCTGGCTTTTACAATCTGTCTTTCTTCTATGTCAGCCAGGGAACCCAGCTCTGCTCCATACACAAACACAGCTATCATGAATGCAGTATCTCCAACCTGAGTCCATCCTTCTTGGTGACCTTGGACACTGAGCTGTTCTTTGCTTCTTTAGGGCCTGTCCTGTAGATTTCTGCCTTGCCTTGTAAATCATTCTTCGCTGGGCAGTGCTCCTCTCCTGCTGTCCTGGTCTGTTTTACTCTGATTTCTTTGGGAAATTCACAGACATATCCCAGTTAAGCCAGCACAATGACTATCCTCTGGTGAATGCTCATTATGTCAATAAACACATGTGTAGTATTCAGGATGACTAGCTAGGCAGAGAAGTCAGGAGGTCACAGGCTTGCCTTGAAAGCCAGGGCACCAGAGATCGATCTATGGAAGCCATGTAAAAAAAAAGCTAGGCATGGATTTGTGCTACACAGACAGACATAGGCAGGTACCTGGGAACTGCTGGCCAGCCAGCCTAGCCTACTGGGAAAATTCCTGACCAGTCAATGAGTCTTTCCAAACAAACAAACAATAAAACAACAACAACAAAAAACAACCCCCTACAAAAAAATCCAAGAACAACAAAAAATCCCAACAACATTAACAACAAAACAAAACAGTTTTTTCATGATGTGACTGAGTAATGAAACATGAGATTTCCTCTGTGACAGACACACACACACACACACACACACACACACACACACACACACATGCACTCACAGGCATACACATGAGAATTAGGCAAAAGTGTCTTAACCACTAATGAGGGACCTCCAGTATGTAGGAAAACCTGTAAAACAGAAGGTTCTAGTGTGCATAGTCTCAGGACGTAGGTATATCTTTGGCAAAAGGAGGTGTTTGTGTTCAATTCAGTGCTAATAAATGTCCCACAAGAAAAGATGCTATAAACCTGAGAGCCAGCTCCCCCTTGAGTATCTAACAAATAACCTACTCAGAGCAGAGAACCAAGTCACAGGCTTCCCTACAGCCCTGCCCCCATCTCACCTTTTCAAGTAGATGCTCAGAGTAACTGCTTTCCTTCCTCCCTCTTTCCCTCTCTCCTCTTCCTCAAGAAAAGTAACAACAAAGGAAGTATTAGAACCACTCCTGACTTCTGGTTTTTTTTTTTTTTTTGTTGTTGTTGTTTGATTTTTCAAGATAGGGTTTCTCTGTGTAGTTTTGGTACCTGTCCTGGATCTCGCTCTGTAACCCAGGCTGGCCTCAAACTCAGAGAGATAGGTCTGGCTCTGCCTCCCAAGTGCTGGGATTAAAGGCATGTGCCGCTGCCACCCAGCCCACCCCTGACTTTGACAGTCACCAACTAATTTTCTTTCTTCTTCTTCTTCTTTTTTTCTTTTTTTCTCCTCCAGTTTGCATTAGGCAAGGGCAGAGGAAGTAGAAGCAGCTATTGCTGAATTAAAGCTCCACCCCCACCCCCAAAGGGGGACAGAATCAGAACTTGGTGGACGGCTGGCAGAAGCAACAGGTAAGGGTTTGCTGAGAGGACCAGTGAGCCTGTTGTAGAAGGATTTTAAGATGATCCATGCCTGTGTGTGGGGAGAACTAGGCTAGGATAATGACGGCACAGCAGGAAACCTGATCCAGGCAACAGAAAATAAAGTGAGGGGAATTAGAGAACACCAGGACATGAGACTCAACAAGGAAGACCTCCTTCCTCCCCAGTCCCTTCCACTGTGAAGGAAGGAGGCTAGGAAAGGAGGCAGAGACATCAGGGCCAAGAGGGCCTGAAGCAAGGGACAGATCCTATTTCTTTTGCAAATTGGGCTGGGAGTTGTGATTTCTTTTGACTGTCATTTTAAAAAAACTATTCATTTCATTGTTTAACCCCCTACCTCATTTAATTACTAAACTATCCTGTTTCCCTTTCTGCTTGTCCCCTCGTCTTCCAGCTCAGCGCTCTCCATGTTTCACCAAGGAGACCATGCTCTTTCCGTGACAACTTAGCAGAGTCTTAGCAATGAACAACGTTTCCTCCTTCTGTCCTTCTTACAATTACTGTTTCTCTTGGGAGGAGGATTCCCTCTCTCTCTCTCTCTCTCTCTCTCTCTTGTCTCCCTCCCTTCTGTGTCTCTGTCTCTGTCTTTCTGTCTCTGTCTCTCTCTCACACACACACACACACACACACACACACACACACACACACACACACCCTTCTAAGCCAAGGGGAATTAGAAATGTGTACTTCAGCTATGACATTTTCCTTGTGGTGTTGTCTGACAGAAATTTAGAAAAATAGCGAGACCAAAATGTGATTCTGCAGGAGTCCTTCTTTTTAAATGGCAAACTGAAGGGCAGCGCTGTATGCATATTTAGAGAGGAGGTAGTGACTCAGGTTCCAGTTGCAACCTGTGGCCAGGGGATCAAATGAATAACAGTTAAGGCGCTGAAAAAGATTGTCAGCCTTACTGGGAAACACAATTCCTTTGAGTCTGTATCAAACCAGGAACAAGATTGTTGAGTACTACAGTCGGAGGTGGAGTGTAGGATGAAGGGTGAACAGCCATTTTTCTGCCTCCCAGGGGCTCCTGAGGTTTTCATCCAGAGGTTTGGGATGTCGGTATAAGGGGCACATCTGGAACCAGACACAATTCAAATTCTGCCTTTGCTACTTCCTAACTCTTCGAATTTGGTAAGACATAAACGGAAAAAAAAAAAAAATGGCCTCAAGGGTAGTTTGTGCTGAAGGGCAAAACAGGAAATGGCAGAAAGACCAATGGAACTCAATGATGAACCACCAGAAGGGAGCCAGATTCGAGTCTGAATTCCTTGAATTTTATTTCAGGTGGGTTGGCTCCACATTCACTCAGGGCTCCTAGAGAGAGAGATTTGTAGTCATGTGTTCAGAGATCACATGCATTGAAGAAACTAATAGACACATGCCCATTTTCCAACCAGAACTTCTTTTCCATTTTGACAAATGTTTTTGCTACTTTTTAGTTGCTAATATTTTCCTGTGAGTCTTTTCACAAACAAGTGTCTTTTTTTTTTGGTCCACAGATGTGTGTCTATATTACTACTTAATGGTTACATGTAAGTTCCTGTTTCTTGTGAATCCCGTGAAGATTTTGTAGCTCTACGTGTGACCCATTAGAAAGCATATAAAGGGGAAGAGGATTAAACAGAGAGCTTCAGGACTTGCACATAAATGAAGGTATGAAAGAAGGCAAGAGAAGACACGCTATGAGCATGATGGGGAGCACACATCCCACAATGCTCTGCGTCAGAGCAAAGACATGAAGGATCGTGAAGAGAGGTCAAGGAGACTGAATGACAGGGAAACTCCTCCCCACTAGATATAGACACGAAGACCTTCCCTAGTGTCCTGAGAAGACAATAAGGATGAAGATTAACAAACCCCTAAAATCTTGGGAATAACAAAGCAGATCTGGAGTATTTGGATGGCATTAAATATAATGAGGGGTGGGAAAGAATACACAGGGTGGTGTGGTACCCCGAAACACAGTATTGTCTCTCACAATGCCATGAGAAAATTAATTCTTTAAGAAAAATGGGGGAAAGTGAGAAATAGATGAAATGAACACTATGCTAGTTACTTTGGTCAGCTTCATGTAAAATATAATTTTCTGGGAAAGGGGAACCTCAACTGAGAAAACGCTTCCATCATCTAGATTGGCCTATAGGGAAGTCTGTAGGGGCATTTTCTTGATTAATTCTTGATATGGAAGAGCTCAGCCCACAGTGGGTAGAGCCACCCCTCGGCAGGTGGTCCTGGGTTGTATGAGAAAGCAGACTGAGCTAGCCCTGGTGAGCAAGCCAGTGAGCAGCACTCCTCCACAGCCTCTCCCTCAGCTCTTGTCTTTAGGTTCCTCTCTCAAGTTTCTGCTTTGAATTCTCTCAGTGGTGGAGTATGATTGAGACGTGGAAATGAAAAAATTCTTTGGTCCCCAAGTTGCTCTTGCTGATGGTATTTCTTGTCACAGCCATAGGAAGCAGACTAAGACAAATTCTTTTGATTTTCAGGAGAAGAAATATGAGGGAAATCTGATGTTTAATCTTTTCAGTGCAATAGAAAGTAGAAATGAGAGGCAGGAAGAAAGCAGGGGAATAGGTAAGTTATACAGAACTACTGTGCATAATGCTACAGTCAATGAATAGAAATGGAAATCCATGGATAGGGCCCTAGGAGAAAAATCTGCTATAATTACTCAGCTAAATGAACATAGCATTAAAATGACCCGGGATGACATATTACTGTATCCATAGATCAGAATGTGGGGAGCTGAGGAATCCGTGAGTGAATGTGTAAAGCACAGATCAAGTCCTGAGTAAATATAATGTTGACACGGGTACTATCATGTCAGGGACCTATGTCTCAAGATGCATGGGAGATTGGCAAAGTCGTTCTTCCTCGGTCAGGCTTGGGAAGGCAAAGCTTTCAGCTGGTCCAAGTACAAGTGATTATGAATGATTGATGAGTCAGTGTGTGTGCAAAAACTAGCAACTGCAGCTTCTTCCTCCACCATGTTTACAACCTGAGACTACTTATATGCAGAGTCCTCCAACCAAGACTAGCTAACTGCTCTCCTCTGTGGTGTACGTAATAAACCCATGGAGGTTACAGTTGCTATGGAGTTTGGTGCCCACTTCATCAGAGTGCCCACAGTCCACCCGATTCCAGGTTTTCTGTGCTTGTGTTGATTCCTCTTTCATTTCCTCACTGGCCCTAGTCAGGGTGCCAGGACCAAGCTTTATAGGACGTGGCCTTAGCACATCGCTCAGCTTCATCAGAGAAGCTTCTTCTTGCAGTACATGGGAATTAACACAGAATTATGCCTTCGCCGCAACCGGACAAGGTGCAGAGAGTGGGAGACTTTGGAGTACTCAGCTCTAAACGACATTTAAAAAAAAAATCAAACACCTCCCCTCAAGACTCAGAGGTCTATGCTGAAGAAGCAGCAGCGAGGTTGTAAGTTCAGATGTGGTGAATGACTCAAAAGGAAATGGTGTCCCCCCCCCCCCACACACACACACAACAGGGAGGATGTATGTACACTTGAGCTCACAGAGACTGACTGACATCCCAGGCCAGGCTAGCCCAAGTTCAAACCAGAGAAAACCATAGCATTGAGATTGAGAATGGGAAGTAGACACACTTGGTATCTGTTGGAAAAGAGAGAGGAAATTCTCTCTAATTGGGTGTCACTGGATACACCACTCCAGGGCAGGCTCCATGCCAAGGGGTAGTGAGTCAAATCAAAATGGATTCCATGTTTCTTATATGCTTTAAAAATTTTTATTCTTATTGGTTCTATGTATTTATTTCAGTTTTCTTAGTTTGTTTGTTTGTTTTCAAGAGAGAGTAAGAATGTGAGGTTGGGTGGGTAGGGAGGTGGGGAGAATCTGGGAGAAGCTGTGGGAGGGGAAAGGATATGCTTAAAATACACCATATGAAAATTGTTTAAAACAATAATGAAAACCTATAAAAAAGAAGAAATGCACAGTCATTTAGACAGTGAGAGTCCTAATAATACAGTGTGCATGTGTAGCCTACCCAGTGAATGGGTTTGACTTGGACTAGTGGGTTGTGTATGTAGACAGAGGCAGAACTGTTTGTTCTGTTATGGAGTGAGACATGTGGAAAATGTCTGAAAGAACAAAGAGAAGGGTACATGTCCCTAGACACCCTTGAATAAAGACAACAAGAGAGTTTACTTAGAAAGACCCATAAGAAAAGCATTAAAACAGGATGGGCAATGTTGTATGTATGTTTTGTATTTAGACTTAGGAATATATACATGCATATATATACATGCATATATATATATATACATGCATATATATATATATATATGCATGTATATATGTGTGTGTGTGTGTGTGTGTGTGTGTGTGTGTGTGTGTGTGTGTAACAGCAATTAATGAAAAAAAGAGGCCATAAATTTGAAAGAGAATAGGAGGGGTATATGGGAGAATTTGGAGGAAGGGAAGGGAAGAATGATATAATTACATTATAGTCTCAAAAATAAAAGAAATAATGTAAAAATAAAACACAGGCTGTGGTTTCTTTGAAAACAGCCATTCAATTATTCTTGAGAAGTTTAAAATAGATAAGTGATTTTTTAATAACATATTATAAAAGAATTATGTTACAAAAAAGATTCATATGTGGTTGTTTGAATTGCTCTTTGTTTATTTAAAACACAATTTCTGGACACGAATTCAGTTTGCACACAATTTTCCAGGACATCCCTTTGCCCTATGTGAGGCTTACTCTCATTGTTTTGCTTATGCAGAAACTAAAGTGAATAGATTTAGGATTTAGTAGATCAGCTTCATTGCAGGGAGGGAGGATGTGGTTTGGGATCAGGCTTTTAAACTCTGATCCATTCCCTTCATTCATAAAACCAAGAGAGTAATCTCTACCGAGTTCGGAGATGAGGATTATTTTACCTAATGATGATTAATGACCTGATATCAATAGAGCAGTCTCAGCCTTTTGCAGATAAAAAGTATGTGTCCTCAATTCCCATAGTAGACTATTGTCTTTTTCTCCATAGGAACCTTAGCGGCCTTGCTGCCATAAAAGCTTGTGATGTTTCCAGGGAATGTGGGATATCCTGGGGGCTCTGAAGTTTCAAACACCTTGCATACTTTTCTTTTATGAACACAGACATGGAAAATGATGCAAATTTCTATTAGGGTATTTTTCAAAACAGCAAGTACAGATGTTGTGAATAGTGATTGCCTTTATTCCAAAAGAAGTGAGCTGCATTGCAAGTGAAGACCCTGGGCTGGGGGAGTAAGAGAGGATGCCCCTCTGTCTTTAATGGCTGTATCTGAGGGCTTCCCTTTGGTACTAGTCATTTTGACCATGTCAGCAACCAAATAAAGATCATTCCTTACCATTAGAATTCTATTTTTTTTTTTTTCTGTTCTTCTGCTTCTAAGGATCCTCTGTTATCTCTCTACTGAGTTATTTTTTCTTTAATCTGGCCATAGTGATATTTATAGCCAAATTCTTCTCTGTCTTTCAAGGGTATCTATGTGTTCACATATGATTTCTTTTAGCCAAAAAGCAAGCTATAAAAAGCCTGTGAAAATTTGGCATTTCTTTTAAAATGTATGCCTTAGTATCAGAGTGATCCCCACTGCGTTTACTTCATGATTTCCTGATGATTACTTTGCTTTTTAGAACATTCTAGCTTGACCATTTTGACTTCAGGTTAATGGGCAAATAACACATGGTTTATGCTCTTTGGCAGAAAGTTGTTGTTTTTCAATCACAAAGAAACGAAACACACACACATGTAATATGAGTAAATAATATTGAATGCATGATTCCACCTAGGTGAGAGCAACTTGCAGTGATGCTAGAGAGGAAAGAGAAGCCCAGTCTTTGTTCTTCCTAATTTTTGCTTTGAATTCATAAAACAGAAAATGCCATTTCTGACCTAATATATTTTGCAGGACGGTAATAAGTATATGATTTCTACAAACTGCTTTGGATTTCAAGCCTGAAATAAAGGATAGATATGATCTATGCTCCAAGAATTTTGGCACACATATTTACTTGTGTCTGTATCAATTGTAATGTGTTAGCAATAGAGAGCGGATCGAAGGGAGAGAGGGTGGCCCATGGACTATCAGCAAGGAGAGGATGCTGTGTAAATGTTTGAAGATAGAGCCAATGCAGAGCAACAAGGAGGGTTAAAGACACTGCAGGAATATTCCTGGGACTTCAGGATGTCCAGATGACAAAAGGGAGCCCAGAGGGGAGGGTGGCGAGAGAGAAAGGGAGATAGACAGAAGTGGAGCAACGGAAGGTGTCATTTGCTCTCCAAAAAGAATCATAATTATCGTATGTGTTAAGAAGTTTATACTCACATAACATAGAAAGAGTCAGAGTGAAAAAAATATTTCTCTTTGCAAAGATTAGAGACCAAGGGAACATGTTACCGTGTGTCTTGAAAACATTTCATTGTTTAAAAATAGCTCAGCTAGAGAGTAGAAAAAAAATGGGGATATTTTTGTAAAGAGTTATTTCTGTTAAGACCAAATTCTTTTGAGTTCTGTGTTTCAGTACATTTTTTCAATTAAATGTAAAGAATAAACATAATTTTATTTGAAAAAATCAATCCTAGTGCACAGAGAAGCAGTGAATAGAAATAGATTATGTATATAACAGAAAATCATTTAAAAACCCAATGCCCTAGAGTTAGATTTTCTGCTCAGATCTTCACCTAATAGGAGTTTTGAAGAGGTAAGATGAACTTTGAGCTAAAGAGGAGCCCAGATTTCAAAAGGCACTGTAAAATTCGGCAGTGCTAGGCTTTCTAAGCAAATGGGCGTAGTGTCAATAAAAATGATCATACATTTCTGCTGCTGACACAGAGGATGCTGGTTGTGAATATAAGCAAGCACTGGAGATGTACAAGCAATTATACCCCAGCCTTGGGTTTCAGTCATCCTGGGAAACAGCATCATTATCTTGGCAGTTAAAAGCTGTCTTGAAAGCAGGTCTCATAATGTCTGGAACTCTACACGCACTTGTCTGTTTATCAGTTTATCGGTTTCCATCCCCTTAGGTCACAGGATCTCTCTGGACTGAGTGTTCCCTGTCTTCCTACAGTGTACTATCCATGGCGCTGGCTGTATCAGAGGCAGAGGGCTTTACAAACCATTGTTACCTACATAGTGGGTCTGTTGACATTTGAACAGTCCCAAACATGCGTAGTGATGCACTCTGTCTCAGAATAACTTGGCATTGATTCATGTGTGAATGTCTTCCAGTTCTCCTGTTATTAGACTGCGTTCCTTAAGGTCCTCTGGCATGCCGAGAGGTAAAATACAAACGTTTGTACAGATTTATAGAACGTCCTCTTCCAGAGAGGAAATCAAGACTGGTCCCACATCTGTATCACTCACGTAACAAAGGTGAAATTCCAATTAAGTCATTTGCTTTGGCAAATCAAAGAGCATGAGTACGTTGCTTGCTACATCTTTTCTTTTCAGCACTATAAAAACAGATTACCAGAGGAGAATGTGGCAGTAGGTGGATATTTCTTAAATGAAAGAAATTGTTCCCCAGAACTTTTCAATAAGAGAAAGCATGTGACCCCCTTTTCCGTGAGGCCCACAGTACAGTAAACAATTGAATCCATATTCAGCCAGATGCTTCCAGTGTGTAAATTACTCCCTGGGTAAATGTTAGGCACTTTCCGAGCCGCATTAACTCTTTCAGGCTTCGAGTATGCAATTTAGTAAATTACCGCTGCCTGTACTTAATGGTGCTCCAGGGACTGAGGAAGATTAATGCAGCCCGAAGTGCCTAAGTTACTCTCGGGAAGAGCGCCTGACTCAATGGAAGCAGCTCGTGTGTAATCATTCTTTGTAAAAGGAGGCATTCTTTCAAATGCTTTCAAGTCACCCCCGTGCCTTAATCCTGCACATCCCCTTCCCCAAAGCACACATCCTAAAAATCTGATTTTTTCCCCCCACCCCTACTCCATTACAGACAAGGTTTATTTTTGGAAAGATTCTCACTGACCTCTTTCTCGGAGTTTGAAATATCACAGTAGCTATTAGTTCTTCAGCGTGGTCTTTTTTTTTTTTTTTTTTTTTTTTTTTTTTTTTTTTGTCATTTTGCCTCAGTTGATTTCATTCTGCTTAATCGCTCCTCTGAAATTCCCGCCTCTGAAATCACCCTTTTCTGCTTTCCTCATTATTTCTCTGATGGCCGCCCTCTCTCTTTCATATTGTTCCCTTTTTAGCTCCCACTGATTTTTATTAAGGACCCTAGTCTGCCTCCCTCCTGGCTGCTACGCCCACAGGGCTTTATTGATTTCTCCCAGGTTCAAGATCTTCTGTGGTGGGTGTGATCTGCCCCTCCAGGCAACTAGCTACTTCCTTCTCTATAGCACCTGAAATTCAATTCCACTCTATAGGGTTATCTTAACTTGAGCAACTCCTCACCAGTTCAATCTATAATGAAAATATATGGATTCCATCTCAAGGATCAACTCATCACAGCTCATCTTCTTCAGCCACAGGGCCTTTCAGTGGAAAACATCCCCTAATACTGCTAACCTCTGACTTTATCCCAAGACACAGACTTATAATTTCTTGCAATGGTCCCTTTTTCCCTCTCTATTTGCATCACATTGGACCATCACTATCTTCTATTTTAATGCCCTGTAAGTTTTCAGTTTAGTTATCTCTTTTTCTGGTCACATTTAATGCCTTCTCCTCTCCAGCCCCCCTTTCAACATCTACTGGATTAAATGGAACAACTGAACACTTTCTCTTACCTAGGTACTCTTGGATAAAAACTTATTTCTTAACACAGAATGGATAAAATCATCCAATTTTCATGTAACCTGTACATGATCTCTCATCTTATATCACTATATTTTGATGTCCATAGATTTGAATAGAGACCTGTATTAGATGTTCTTGAAGTCCAGAGTTTACACCTGTTACTAAGGATCTCACTGTGTAGCCCAGGGTGGCCTCAAACTCACAGTCCTCCTTCCCAAGTGCTGGGAACACCTGTACATTTAAGAGACAATTTTCCCTGGATAGGTCCTCAATTGCTCATTTAAGCCTGATGCTCTTTTAGGTGGCCAAAAGCAAATAGAAACAAATGAAGCTAGACCACCAACATAAATAAAATGGATGCTATTTAAACCAATGAATGAACTAGTCCTGTTATGTTTTGAGAAATATAAGTTGTGGTAATAATAGAATGCATCCTGGAAATATTTAGGAATGCATGAATGAAGTTTAGACATTTAGAGTAGAGGAGAGATGACATCACAGGTCATAAGAAATGTGTGAGGAGGAGAGGCATGGAGGTAAAACTCCCAACATGCCCATCTTTTCCTTCTTCACAAGGGCATCCTCTCATTTCCCATTAACTTTTAACTTCTTGATCCATGTTTCATGCTGAGTCTAGTGTATTTCTCTTGAGTATATTTAATCCATTAAAGTAAAAACAACTTTGGGAAAAAAAAGTAGACCTAGATTTTAGGATTTCATAAAAAAGGAGACTCAAAGGCACGTTCTATTGTATGTAATAGAAACCACTATATCTGACCAATACTTTCATTATTCTTTGTATGGTAAACAGTTTAATTCTCTCCTAGTTTATATTAAATAAATATTGGATATTTTGCATTTAAAAATTGGTAATTAGGGCTGGAAATGGTGGCACATGCATGAAATCTCAGTACTCAGGAGACTGGGGGAAGGGCTTGCTGGCTTGATGCCAGCCAAAGATATGTAGTGAGGTCTAAGACATTCTGGGCTACAAACCAAAACCCTGTCTCATTAAGACAGGAATAAACAAACAAACAAACAAACAACAAAGAAAACAAATAAGAAATGGAAATTAGAATTTAGATATATAGGAAAAGAGCTATGAAGTTTTAGGATCTCAGGACAGTGTAAATAAGCTAACTTGGTCTAACTTTACTATTGAACAAGTCTTCTAACTGGGAGTGAGGAACATATGTTGAATGAACCCATACAATTTCCATAATTCAGTCATTCTGATAGCCCTCAAATGCTCATTTCTTATGTTTCAAATTAAATATAAGGAACTATGTTTATCTTAGATATTTATTTTATACACGTGATCTTTTTTCAATTCTTGGTTTGGGCTCGCCTACAAGACCAGCCTTTCCTAGTTGATTTAAGAGTTCACAGGAATGCCTGCCAGGCAAGAGAGATGAGCGACATGGGAGACAACCCACTGAGGCCAAGACACCCCTGAATCCACGGAGGAGACTGGCTTCTACTTGAGAGATGAACTGATCAACACACAAGTTACCTTTGGAGGTAAAAACCTGCCTCTGACTTGGAAGAATGGATAGTCTACTCTTTTATCATTTTAGAGTGTAGTGTGTGTGTGTGTGTGTGTGTGAGAGAGAGAGAGAGAGAGAGAGAGAGAGAGAGAGAGAGAGAGAGAGAGAGAGAGGGAGGGAGGGAGACAGAGAGAGAGTCAGAGAGAGGGAGGGAGGGAGGGAGAGAGAGAGAGAGAGAGAGAGATGCTCATATTGAATTCTGGGTTCATCCTTCAAGCTATGTGACACCGAGCGAGTCCTTTTGCTTTCCTGAGTCTCATGGGTCGAAGAACAGAAGGATAGAGAGCAGAGTTGTAGTCTATACATTTGTTCGTTAGGTTAAGCAGAGTTGTAGTCTATACATTTGTTCGTTAGGTTAAGCAGAGTTGTAGTCTATACATTTGTTTGTTAGGTTAAGCTGAGTTGTAGTCTATACATTTGTTCGTTAGGTTAAGCTGAGTTGTAGTCTATACATTTGTTCATTAGGTTAAGCTGAGTTGTAGTCTACACATTTGTTCATTAGGTTAAGCTGAGTTGTAGTCTATACATTTGTTCGTTAGGTTAAGCTGAGTTGTAGGCTATACATTTGTTCGTTAGGTTAAGCTGAGTTGTAGGCTATACATTTGTTCGTTAGGTTAAGCTGATGCTACTTGACATGATTTGGCCCAAAGCCTGCGACACAATGTTGGTCTCCCTCTGTTCCCACCCCGCAAGCAATTCTGTCCCTTCTGAACCTCCCATTCGAGTCAAAGCTCCTTCTCAGAGCCTGTGTGCAGAGAGAGCTGTGATACTGGGTACCAGACCTTCTGTCAGAGTCTCACTTTATATGTACTTTACCCTTCCTTCCTTTAAAGTGTTTTATTTCAGCCATATTTTTTTTTCTACTTTGGAAAGCCAATAAGAATTAATCAATCAGTAATTGCATTGATGGGGGAAAACTAATAAAAGTGGAACCATAACAGGACTTGAACTTCATAACTTTGAAATATAAAGAGAGGCTTTATCCATGGGAATTTACTGATATTATTTGGCCTCCAGACGGCTTCCATATTTCTTCATTACTGCAATACAAACATAAGAAATATGGAGGAAAAACTCTATATAAGCGCTGTAAATTTCAAGCTGAATTCCCTAGTCTACAGCATGGTAGTCACCCAAGAGTTTTTTTAATGTATAAAATCAGGCTTAATTTAGTGTGTATTTTGCTTTTTCAACAAAAATCTGGAATAGTTAAGTTTTTCTAAAAAAATAGTTTGCTTCTGCCTTTACAGATACTTTGGGTTTTACTTAATAAATACACAGATTTCAAACTCTCTCAACTCTTAGTCCTTGTAATCCCTCACTCATTGCGTTGTTTCCCAAGATCTTCTACTTCAGTTTCAGCAGAAAGACAGTGGTTCAAGCCTCCCCATTGTTTATTAGGTTGTTATACTTTCCTACTTCTAGGTAGTGGGGTAGCCTTCCATGTTTGATCCCTACTAGAACATTCTACACTAAATTTACACTCTTACCCCTCTTTTCAAAAGAAGGTCAGACAGTAAAGTCTCTTCCCTCCATAAGGAAACCTGTCAAGGTCAGTTCATCATGGGCAGCCCATTGCCTGTCACCAATGGTGGGAATTTGGGTCACTCCCTGGAGTAAGACAGTGGTATCATCCACCCTTTCCAGTCTGAAAATTCCGCCCCCATTGGTTTCACTCTCTCCTTAGGCCACTGTAGTGCCTCATTTTATCCATTTGCACTTTGCGTGATTATCCTGGAAGCCCACATCCCGTCTTCCTGGCTCGCAGACCTGTCAAAACTCCTCAAATCACTGTGCCTTTACTTGGAATGACTTAGCCTCTTCGTAATCAACAGGAACTGCCTCTCTCACGGACTCAGGAGTCTCCTTGACTTTCCTGTTGTCTCTGATGCTGATTGTTCTCAGTTTGAACTCTCTGCAACCAGGATCGCCTGATTCCCTCTGATTATTTTCCTCCACATGGACTTCAGTCAGCTACTCATGGCCAACCCACAGCTGGTGGTAAACACACAGCAGAAAGGGTCACTTCCAGTCAGACAGGTGGGAAGCAAAGCCATTGGTCTTCTCAGATTCCCCGAAAAACCTACATCAGGTACTTTATTTCACTTACACAGGGACAAAGAAAATGGGACCCGAGCTTCCTTAGGCTCTCTTGCTCATTGCTTTCACATTTTCATGACAACGCATCCTCTCAAAACTTCATTTCTCATTTAGTCAAACATCTTTAAGAACGGTCCCTCCATTTTTCCAAACCATCAGTTTCCCTAATTAGATTAATTAATCTATGCTAATGCCAAGGAAAGAGTCACATTCACTGTGATATTAGGACAGAGTCTAGATGGAGTTTGGACACACAGAGTCCTAGGTTCAGTTTCCACCTCTGGTACGGAATCGGGTGAGTTTCGGCTAACATAGTTTCTGTAAACTGATCCAGTCAACACGCAATGGTACAGCGTATGATCTGTGCGAAGAACTTTAAGTATCAGTTTTAAGTCTTGATGTATGTAATGCGATCATATGGTGCAATTCCTGGTGCATTGAACAGCCAAGGACCCTGAAGAACAGAGAGGGAGGTATATCACACAGGATTGCAGAGCTCATGGGAGGAGAGAAAGGGAGATGAGGCTGAGCAGCTCAGCCTGGTTTGTGCTTTCTGCACGGGGTCATGCTGTCTCTAACTCTCTCCCCATCTCTTCTCTTCCTCTTTCTCTCAATTACTACAAGCTTGAGCTCATCCATCTGAACAGATGAGGATAACGTTTGCTTACTAGTGTTGTAGGAATTAGAGAGGAAACATTTACAAAATTTACAGGTCCTGGCGCTTATTCTATACGCAGCTCCTAACATGATGAGTGGCAGAGTCCTAACCTTATTTTACCTCTTATCTTTTTGGTCACTGTCAATGACCTTGTGGTCTGTCATTCCTTTGGAATGAAAAAGGACTCAGTTTTCTTTTCTTTTCTTTTCTTTTTTTGAGCTGAGGATCGAACCCAGGGCCTTGTGCTTGCTAGGCAAGTGCTCTACCACTGAGCTAAATCCCCAACCCCTCAGTTTTCTTTAATGTATCTAGTATCATGACTTTTAACACTGTTCGTCTGCCTATTGATAACTCTCTAGTTCATGTTCTTTAGCTTAGACATGGGTCATGTCTCCTGGACTTTGACTGATGTCTCTATCATTGCCTATCTGATAGTCTTACTTGGCTGGTAACACACATCTCAAACTGACTATATCCAAACCTAGTATTTATATAGTCCTCCATATTTGGGTTAATTTACTGAATATATTCTGCAGTAGTTCATGTGTTTGTAGGCACATTGTCTCACGTCTATAATTCCAGCAGTTGGGAGTTTGAGGTGAGAGGATTGCAAATTCCAGTCTAATCTAGGTTTATAGTGAGCTCATAGCACCCCCCTCAAACCCACACACACAAAAAAAGCATGTGTTAAAAATCTTAATTCTCAGCACAATGGTGTTTGAGAACTTTACTGTTATGGATGGATCAAGGCCCTCTGGATCTATGACCCTCAATGGGGTCAAACCTTTCACAGGGGTCACCTAAGACCATTGGAAAATACAGATATTTACATTACGATTCACAACAGTAGCAAAATTACAGTTATGAAGTAGCAATAAAAGTAATTTTATGGATGGGGGGCACATCAACATAAGGAACTGTATTAAAGGGTCATAGCATTAAGAAGGTCTATAAACCACTGTTATAGAGGAAGGGGTTAGTTTTGGCAGAGTGCCTTTGCGGTCCATGTGAGCTGTTCTGCATGATTGTGCTCACTGCCTTTTGTCTTTTTTAAGATACACCAACATCCTCACCTTACTACACACCCTATACCTTTGTACTTCCCAGTCTTCAGAATTGTGAGCTAAAAAAATATCCTCAGCACTAGAACAACATTTTTCACTAATGTAAAGGGTTTTGACATTGATTTGCAAGATACCTGCTCAAATAAGCTCTTTTACTTTATAAATGTCTCAGTTTGTGGTATCTTGTGCTGAACAGCTGAAAAGACAATGTCTTTATCTGTCTTTTGTCACTACAACAGGACTCTTCAGTACAACCTGGTTCTGGGTATAACTGTGTCTTCCAAAGAGATGTTGAGTTCCAACCTGTAATACCTGTGAACATGACCTTACTTAGAAAAAAGATCTTGGTAGGTGGTCAGATTAAAATTCAGTCATTAGGGTAAACCCTCATGCAACATGCCTGACTTTTCTGAAGAATCCTGACACAGATACATTCAGAAGAAAAATAAGGTCAGACACAGGGAAATGCTACCAAGAAGTGCTTGAGGCGACTGGAAACAACATAGTGACCCTTTGAGGGAGCCATGTCCACTTTTACCTTGACTTCAAAAGTCTGTGGTTCTTCATTGTGGGAGCTCTATAAAGCCCTTACATCCTTCATTTTATTCCCTGACCTACAGTCCATGTACAATATTGCAGACTTATTCCAAAATGGATGATTTGGATCAAATTCATCCAAGCTGATCAGATTTACATGTTCTCAGCAGAGATGCCAGCTCCTTACCACTGGACACTCCACCTCACTGAGGATAAGAGCACAGGATCCTGTCAAATGAGGGCACACCAATTCTCTCCTGTGACATTACCATTTGTGGGACCTGCCAGATGTGCCTGTTCCACCATGAATGGGTGAGGACACTGTGCATTCCTGTTCTTTCTTCCCTTCTCTTTTTCTTCCCTTTAATTATTAACTATTTTTCTGCACGAGTGTCTTATGCGTGCTAGGATATATCTGTACCACTGAGGTATAACTCCAAAATTTATTTTTACTTTTAATTTTGAAATAGACTTTCACTAAACGTTCAGGTTGACCTTGAAATCATTCTGTAGCCAAGGCTTGTCTTGTACTGGTCACTCTCCTTCCTCAGCCTCCTGAATAGCTGGGACGACAGGCCTGGATATTTGTTTTTATAGTTATTGTTTTCGAGACTCTATGCCAGGCATCAGAGGCAAGGAGCAGGGACATGAAGGGTATAAGTAGAGTGGACTTGACCTTGTGTGCATGGGGCTTGTTCTTATCTGTTTAGATCTTCATTCACTTTGTAGTGATATTACTATTTCTTATACATCACTAATACTAACCAGCAATGGAGTGATAAGATTTAAAAGCACATTTAAACCCCTCTATAGCTTCTTGGCATTTACTGAGCCTACATCTGTTTTATAGCTCACAATGAATATGGTTTGTTTTTCACTTATTTTAACTTCTCCAAATAGATTGTGTTAAGCAAACACACACTTACTCTTTTGGACAGTGAAAGCTGCAGTCTATGGTTTGAGTTTCCAGAAGGAGACAAGGTCGCAGGATGCTGAGACAAAATCCAAGTGGGAAGGAGACAAAGGCAAGTCCACAGGGCTTCTGTAACCCTGATTAAGTGGGCCCCTGAAATAACTTTAAAATGTAGACTTTAAAAGCTATATCATAGGCTCACATAAAGGAGGTGGTTATGAATCACTGATGGTGAAAAAATTCTCAAGGAGAGTTCTAACAAGTGCTTGATGTTAAGCAGGTGCATTGCCTTTCAGATTGAGCCCCAGGAAGTGAAAGGTATAAGATGATAGACAAAAGAGTATTTTTTTCTTTTATCTTGATAGTTAGGATAAAGTTTCTCTCAGGAAATTCTAAAGTCAGCAACAGTGACAATAATTTTTGGAAGTCTAACAAGCTTAATTATGACTACCCTGTAGCTCTTTGTAACATGGCATGTTAAGTTGCGGTGGATATTGACAGTGAATGCTCATTAATTGTAATTGTTTTATAAATAATGGAAATTTCACATTCAGCAATTATTTACATATTCATCACACTCATTAATATTAAAATGACGGCTAGTAATTTAGG
The DNA here is from genome assembly GCF_903995425.1 of Onychomys torridus. Taxonomy (NCBI): domain Eukaryota; kingdom Metazoa; phylum Chordata; class Mammalia; order Rodentia; family Cricetidae; genus Onychomys; species Onychomys torridus. Next base: position 42,424,088 of record NC_050459.1, read on the forward strand.
TTTACGAATCGATACAACTCAGAATTTCTGCCCAGGATGTTACTTAGCTTCAATAACAAATATTTGAGATGAAAGTGTTATTTGAAAGCTACCAATTATAGTGCAGAGGTTTGCTTTCTGAAATCATTCTAAATGGAACAAGTCAGGGGAGCTGTCTTTCATAGTTTGTGTATAATTAAAATCAGTCACAAAGAAATTCAATTCTATTTATTTCTCTAAACTTTGTTTACCGGAATCTTGCTAATAAATAAAGAACACAGCTTAATTTATCTTTAATTTAAATCAGGCAACAAATTAGCAAATTAAGCACTGAGTTTCTTAATTGTTTCTTGTCAGGTGGTATCCAAACTTGCAAAATGTTTACCCACCTGGGTGAGATTTCTGCAAAGTGAGAAATAGACCTTCCACTTTATTATAATTAAGGAAATAATAGTGCCTTATTTGGGTTGGTTCTTACTAATTTATTATGTATTTTCTTTGTTGTAAAACACCAGCAGGCTTAATTTAGGTAAGTTTATTTATTTTTGTGTATTTAGGTAGCCTAAATTCACTTTCGTTTGCATTTGACTGTCTTAATGAGGCTTTTAGTTAGTGCCCATGGTGCCTATTATTAGGGATTTGAGGCCTGGGATAGTAGGCTGGAAAACTGGAAAGCATGTGGAGCAATTCCAGTGAATCATCTGCAAGGGAATGTCATTCCCAGTGAATATCATTGGTCCAAAGATGAAGGCTCATGTGATGTCTACTATTTTTTTTTAAATTGTCCACTTGACTGGATTAAGAAGTGCTTAGATTAGGGAATCTCCTTTGGCTGTGTCTGTAGGGCTTTTTCACTGAGATGTGATGAAGAGGAGAAGATGCCCCTGACTGTGGGCGGCCCCGCCCCCTGGGCTGGAGGGAACCAGAAGGAGAAAGGACAGTATCAGCTTGTCCTCTGCACTTCCAGCTGGGCTGCCATGACATGCACTGGATGTCCTACTGCATCCTTCCTTCCCGGATGACTGACAGAATCACCTGAAATACGGAGGGAAACAAAGGCTTTGTCCCTGCACTGCTCTGTCAGGTATTTGGGGCAGAACCGCAATAAAAGTGACCAGTAGAACCCAGACACGTCAACTTTGATAACACAAGATAGCAAAGGGGATTAAAGCAGGCTTTTCCCATTACCTGGCTATAAAATATTGAAGAGACTCGAAATATTTTCCTGAGTTATGGTAAGGCATGATATCAGTAATTCTTAGTAACCAGTGGCAATTTTCCAAGTGATAATAAATATCAATTTAGTCAATATTTGTATCAAGCTTACAGGAGAAGCAATACCTTCAATTAGATTTTCTGGATCTTGTTAATTTTTATTTATTTATTTGTTTGTTTGTTTATTTGTTTGTTTGTTTTTTTGAGATAGGGTTTCTCTGTGTAGTTTTGGTGCCTGTCCTGGATTTCATTCTGTAGACCAGGCTGGCCTCGAACTCACAGGGATCTGCCTGGCCTCGCCTCCCAAGTGTTGGGATTAAAGGTGTGCACCACTGCTACCTGGCTGATCTTGTAAATTTTTATTCTTTGCTTTGAAGTTAATATCATCACAGTAAGTTAATGTCAGTTTTACATTAGAATGTATAATGTGTGTGTGTATATGTATATATATGTGTGTGTGTGTGTGTGTGTGTATATATATATATATATATATATATATATATATATATATATATATGCATATGTACATGTATATAACAATTCTCAGGTTTTAAACTGTGGTAAGGAGACTTAACATTGCATCTACTTTGTGATCAACCCAATACTGTTAACTCTAGCCTATAGTGTTATCAGGCAGATAGCTAGGACAATGTTACACAAATAAAATTTTATACACTTTGAATTTAAAAAGTCTTAAAGTAGCAACAATCATTAGTGACCATTAGTGACTGTTGGTTTTGTTACATTATCACCTCTATTTCCTGTACTTTTTATTTATTTTGAGTATTTGGTCCATTCAGGCTTCAGATACATTGCAGCAATGTTTTCTTTGAGTCAAGACAGAAATGCTTGGACTGAAGACACAAGCTAAAGAAATAAATGGGTTCTCTCTCTCTCACTCTCTCTCTTCTTTTTTCCTTCACATATCTTCTGCCATAGATGGAGAGCTCCCTATCCACAGGCCTCCACCATGCCTCCATGGTGGATGACTTCATCTGGAAAGAGCCAGCTGTGTCTATTTGGAGTTTAGATGGCTTGCCTTCAGGCTTGGCCAGGTATGTTAGATGTAACCGTATTTGCTACTTTTCTTGTGATAAAATGACCAACAACATCGACTTAAGGGAATGTTTATTTTGCTTTGCAGTTTGAGGGTAAAGTCCCTCATGGTGTAGACAGCATGGCAGTAGGCAGCTAGGCTGCGGCTCATATCACATGTGCAGTGAGGGAGCAGAGAAAGATGAATGTTGATATTCAACTCACTCTCTCATTTTTCTTTCATCTTGAGGCCGGCCCACACAGTGGTGCCACCTGCATTAAGGGCGAGTCCTCTGGGATGAATGATCTTAGTTGTCAATTTGTTTGGAATCACCTACGACATTGGGTCTCTGGCAGACTATCTTAAGAGCTGAGGGGTTGGGGGGTGGGCTACACACTATGGGTAGCAACATTCTCTGGGTTCAGATCCTGGACTGTATAAAGGGGTCAAAGTGATGGCTTGTGAGAAGGCTCAGTGGATAGAGGTTCCTGCAGTGAAAGCCTGGTGCTTGGGTTTCATTCTAAGAACTTACTTATAGGTTCTACACCTTGGCTTTCTATTTCTGCAAAAGCACTGTGGCATGCATACTTCATGTCAATGCAAACATGCACACACATGCTTACACACATACACACACACACACACACACACACATGTAATAATTAAATTTTAAAAAACAGAGGAAGTGAAATAAGCACTCATGTGTTCTGCTGTTTGGCCATGGATGTCACATGACCAGCTGCCTTAAGCTCCTGCTTCTGTATTTTCTCAGCCATCATGAGCTATAATCATGAACTTTGAACTTGGAGGCAAATTAAGCCTTCTCTCCCTTGACTTGCCTTCGACTGGGCACTTTATCACAGCAGCAGGAAAAACAAGAAAACATCTTCCTACCTCAAGTAACCTACTCTAGAAACTTTATTTAGATCAAGCCAACTTAATGCTAAATATAAATCATTCTAAAGATCTACTGGTTCGAGTGGGACACATCTGGACTCACAGTTCTAAATAGGGTACAGATCCTGTGTATCTGGCTTCATCCACAGAGACTGATGAATCCTCATTCCAAGAGAGAGTAGTGTTAACAACTGTAGGTCCCAGATCAGTTATGCACTGAGAAACAGAAGAGCCAAAGCAGGACCATGAAGAAGTCAGCCAGCCTGTAGCAATGCCTATACCAATGAACTAGAACTTGGGAGTCTATAGTGTAGGCTCCTTCACCCATCCTGGTGAAGGGAGTGATGGATAGAAGGAGCAATGCCTGTCTGAGACGAGTCTGGGCCTTACAACAGAGCTAAAGTTGGGTCAAATCAGGGGAGGGCCTGTATAGAGAGGCCAACAGCTTCAAGTTAGTTAAATATTTGAGGTCTGACTCCAGAGCTGAGCCTGGTTGCCAAATGAAGAACCACAGCTATCTCAGCATCTCTACAGTGGAAGAAGATGCCTCATTCTACAGCCCAGAGCTACTGGAGTCATTACAAAGGCAGAGGTTGGAGTTTGTGCTACGTGACAGGGAAGTGTTTGGGAGGTTTTAAATTGGTTCTCTGACGCTACCCAGAGAGACATTATCAGCCTGCAGTACAGTGCCAAGTAGCAATGCAAAGACATAGTTAGAACAAATAGGGAAATACCCTCTAGCCCATGGATAGCAACTATGGAACAGGCAGATCTTATTCAAAGGCTGCATTTGCTTTATGGAAAGATTTCAGCTTTATAGAGTTTAAGTCAGTGCTAGTAACTGGGTACTTTCTAGAACTAACCATAGTAGCTTTCTGGAACTAACAATAGTAGCTGCCATTATGGAGACGTTTATTGAGTGTTCCCTACACTATGGGTACTGATTCAGGTATGTTCCACATGTATCACTAAATTATCCAAAAAGGTAAATATAAACTTAATTTTGCTGAAGAGAAACCTAGAGTTGGGAGAGGGGAGACAAAGGAAGATAGGAGTGCTGGCTAGGCCTTTCTTTCAACATCATCTTCCCTGTCACCAAAGCTAGTACCTTCTTTCTCAAATGAGATGATAGTAAATGCAAACTCAGGGGTATTCAAACCACATCTTCAGTTTGTAGCCTCTAGAAAAAAAAAATACATGGAAAAGATGAGTGGAGAGAGAAGCCTTTCACTAAAAGCCCATTAAAAAAATAAATACATTAAAAATTTTAAGGCATTATTTTTTTTAAAGGTTTATATGGGAAAGGGGGGAAGGGGAGAGAGAGAAAAAAAAGGGAGGAGTGAGAAGGAGGATTAAGTCTTTATCACCTACTCTGGTGGAAACAGAGAGATGCTTATTTGCCTTTCTCAAACATTCTCAAGGTGGCAGAGGCAGGTCAAATTGAAGTGTCCATCAGTCAAGCAGAGACAACAATTTCCCCTTCTGTGTCTACTGGGACAGCACAAGTAGGAGCCAATTTCCCAGCTATTGTCGAAAGAGTCTTGCGTATTTGGAAGATGAGCTTGTTTTTGTTCTCTCCAAGATTAGGTTGGTGCTGTTCCACGATGGCCCAAATTGTATTTGAAGCAAGCATTTACTTCATTCTCTGAGCCCTCACTAATTCCTGATGGAACCTTACATTTGCCCTTGGGCCTTCCTGGGGATAAGCTTATTTCAGCTCACATTTCATTCTCCTGGATCGGCTTTATTTGGGGAAGACAGAAGACGCCAGGTCCTGAAAGGAATTTTCAGCTTTATGCTGGGCTCAACTTTTATATAGAGTGAGAAATTGGCTCAACATTAGCTGCGTGGCCCTTGTGATATAATCTAATGGAGAAAATCTGTACAGAGCTTGGAGGACATCTTTGTAATATTAAGTGAAGAAAAATAGTGCACCATATGGGCAAGTACCAACTATCTCAGGACAGACTCGCGACCAGGTATGATTTTTTTTTTCATCTACACCAGGCCAAAACTAGTGACACAGACATTGTTTTGATAACTGTTAAGGAAGTCTCCATAACTCACCCTACTCAATATCTTGCCTCAATTCTTTTGTGGATTCTATGACGCCTACACGGTCTGTGACTTCATTTGGTGTCAGAAATAATTGTAGCCTTTCTCGTTGTCTATGAGTGTCATGGTTGTGGTTTAGAGCCAAATTGATATGCAAGCATTTAAATGAACTGATGAAGAGTAGGCAACTTTATAAAATCACTATTTTGTTAACTCTAATGGAATGTTGGACCCAGGTAAGGATGAACTAAGGATACTATGATTTTAATGTGAAAGAACAAGGACCTTGGTAATGCATAGTTTAGCATATATCACCCAAATTCACCAATCTTCACATCACTCTATATGATATAGCCAATGAGGCGATGAGACCTGAGACAATACCCCTGTGAATGTAATGTAATGCCTTGATTCATGTTTTTGAATCTCCTCAACAAATAAATATCATTTAAAAGGGTAGGTTATCAAAGCTTAGGGGAGACATGAGAAAAAATGGATTGTTAGATACTAATTTGATCCAACTCAACAAATTTACCATGCAATGACATTTTTAAAGATAACTAAAGAAATTTAAATATAGACAGTATGTTGCTGTGGAATATCCCTTTACACTGTGTGAATGTATGTCCTTGTGATTGGTTTAATAAAGAAGCTGACTGGCCAATAGCTGAACAGAATAAGGTTAGGCAGGAGAGCCAGACTAGGAGAATGCTGGGAGGAAGAAGGGTGGAGTCTAGAGTAGTCAGCCAGACACAGAAGGAAGAGGAGATGAACATGCCACGTGAATAAAGGTACCACCACATGGCAGAGCATAAATAAGGAACATGGGTTAACTTAAAATATAAGACCTAATTAGTAATAAGCCTGAGTTATTGGCTCATCATTTGTAATTAATATTAAGCCTCAGTGTGTTTATTTGGGAGCTGCTTGCAGGACAGAAACTTCCACTAACAAGTGGCACCCAACATGGGACACAGATCCACATAAGACCTGAAAAAACTTTTTAAAAAAAGCCCTAAACACAGAAAAATGAAGCTAAACTCAGCATTCTAGTCTTGTGTCTCTCATGTTGGCCGCAGTACAAAGATGCATCTCCTGGCAGCTGCCAGTATACCATGAGCTAAGCTGCATGGTGGGTTCCTGCAGTCTCTCACAGGGCGGTGGTACAGAGAGACATCTTCCAGCCACTGCCTTTGGGCTTAAGCTACCAATGCAAGCTCCACCAGTATGCTTCATGGTGGGTTTAGGGCTTTTGCTCATATAGACAGAAGAGGTTATAGATATCCAGTAGTGACAAATTCAGACAGAAAAATCCTCTAAACAGGTTACAGTGTGTTTAAAAACATATGTAGGCTTGACAGAGAAAAGAAAAAGGGTAGAAAAAGTCCTTCCTTAAAAAAGAAATAGAGTGTCTACATAAAGAAGTTGGAGAAATCTCACACTTGTGACTTAGCAGCACACCTGAAAGCTCTAGAACAAAGAGAAGCAAACTCACTGAGGAGGAATAGATGCAGGAAATAATCAAATTGAGGGCTGAAATAAATAAAATAGAAACAAAGAGAATAATACAAAGAATTGATGAAACAGAGAATTGGTTCTTTGAGAAAAATTAAAAAAAAATAGACAAACCCTTATCCAAACTAACCAAAAGGCAGAGAAAGAAGTCCAAATTAATAAAATCAGAAATGAAAAGGGAGACATAACAACTAACAATGAGGAAATCCAGAGAATCATCAGGTCATACTTCAAAAACCTCTACTCCACAAAATTGGAAAAAAATCTAAAGGAAATGGACAATTTTCTGGATAGGCACCACATACCCAAACTAAATCAAGACCAGACAAACAATTTAAATAGACCAATAACCCCCAAAGAAATAGAAGCAGTCGTTAAAAATCTCCTAATTTGAAAAAGCCCAGGTCCAGATGGTTTCAGGGCAGAATTCTACCAGAATTCCAAAGAAGAGCTAATACCAATACTCTTCAAATTGTTCCTGGGGTTGGGGATTTAGCTCAGTGGTAGAGTGCTTGCTTAGCAAGTGCAAGGCCCTGGGTTTGATCTTCAGCTCAAAAAAAAAAAAAAAAAACCAAACAAACAATAAACAAACAAACAAAAAACCAAATTGTTCCACATAATAAAAACAAACTCTTTTTATGAGGCTACAGTTACCTTGATACCCAAACCACACAAAAATGCAACAAAGAAAGAGAATTACAGACCAATCTCCCTCATAAACATTGATGCAAAAATACTCAATAAAATACTGGCAAACTGAATCTAAGAACACATTAAAAACTCATCCACCTAGATCAATTAGGATTTATCCAGAGATGCAGGCATGGTTCAACATATGAAAATAGTCAATGTAATATATCATATAAACAAACTAAAAGAAAAAACCACATGACCATCTCATTAGATGCTGAAAAAGCCTTTGACAAAATCCATCACATCTTTAGGATAAAGGTCTTGGAGAGATCAGGAATACAAGGAACATAGCTGAATGTAATAAAGGCAATTTACAGCAAGCTGACAGCCAACACCAAATTAAATGGAGAGAAACTCAAAGCGATTCTACTAAAATTAGAAACAAGACAAGGTTGTCTAATCTCCACACACCTATTTGAGTATAATACTCAAAGTTCTAGTAGAGCAGTAAGGCAACAAGAGGAGATCAATGGGATACAAATTGGATAAATAGGCTGAGAAAGAAATCAGAGAAACATTAACCCTACAATACCACAAATAATTTAAAATACCTAGGGGTAGTTCTAACCAAACAGGTAAAAGACCTGTATGACAAGAACTTTAAGTCCTTGAAGAAAGACACTGAAGAAGATATCAAAAAATGGCAAGATCTCCCATGCTCATGGATAGGAGCATAATAAAAATGGCAATCTTACCGAAAGAAATCTATAGATTCAATACAATCCCCATCAAAAGCCCAACACAATTCTTCACAGACCTCAAAAGAACAATACTCAACATCATATGGAAAAACAAAAACCCAGGATACCTAAAACAATGATTTACAATAAAGCAACTTCTGGAGGCATCACTGTTCCTAATTTCAAGCTCCACTATAGGGCTATAGTAATAAAAACAGCTTGATATTGGCATAAAAACTGACATGTGGACCAATGGAAACAAATTGAATACCCTGACATTAACCTGCACTCATATGAACACCTGAATTTTGACAAAGAAGCCAAAACTGTACAATGGAAAAAAGAAAGCATCTTTAACAAATGATGCTGACATGTATGTCAATATGTCAATATGGTATGTCAATATGTAGAAGATTGCAAATAGATCCATATCTATTACCATGAACATAGCTCAAGTCCAAGTGGATCAAAGACCTCAACATAAATCCAGTTACACTGAACCTGACAGAAGAAAAAGTAGGAAGTAGTCTTGAATAAATTGGCATAAGAGACCACTTCCTAAATATAACATCAGTAGCACAGACACTGAGAGTAACAATTAATAAATGGGGCCTCCTGAAACCGAGGTGTTTCTGTAAGGCAAAGGACATGGTCAATAAGACAAAATGACAGCCTAGAGATTGGGAAAAGATTTTCACCAACTCCACATCTGAAAGAGGGATAATCTCCAAAATATATAAAGAACTCATGAAATTAGACTTTAAAATACCAAACAATCCAAATTAAAAAAAAAATAGGCTACAGATCTAAAAAGGGGATTCTCAATAGAAGAATGTCAAATGGCTGAAAGACATTTAAGAAATTGCTCACCATCCTTAATCATTAGAGAAATGCAAATCAAAACAACTCTGAGATACCATCTTACACCTGTCAGAATGGCTATGATCAAAAACACTGAAGACAGCTTATGTTGGAGAGGACGCAAAGCAACGGGAACACTCCTCCATTGTTGGTGGGAATGCAAACTTGTACAGCTACTTTGGAAATCAGTATGGTGACTTCTCAGAAAATTGAGAATCAATCTACCTCAAGATCCACTCTTGGGCATATATCCTAGGCATGCTCGATCATACTACAAGGACACTTGCTCAACTATGTTCATAGCAGCATTATTCATAACAGGCAGAACCTGGAAGCAATCTAGGTTCTCCTCAAGTGAAGAGTGGATAAAGAAAATGTGGTACATATACACAGTGGAGTACTACCCAGCAGAGAAAAAACAATGACATTATGAGGTTTGTAGGCAAATGGATGGAGCTGGAAAATATCATCCTGATTGAGGTAATCCACACTCAGAAAGACAAACATGGTATGTACTCACTCATCAGTAGATACTAGATGTAAAGCAAAGGATAACTAGACTACAACCCAAAGCTCCAGAGAAGCTAGGAAACAAGGAGGACCCTAAGAGGGACTCATGGATCACCCTGGGAAGGGGAAATTAGATCTCTGTGAGTAAACTGGGGGTAGGGGGTCAATGGAAGGATGGGCATGGGGGATGAGAACATGAGGGCACAGGATGGTTGAGCTGGGGAACTGACTGATTGGGAGAGCAATGAAAGAGATACCTTTTTGTTGGTTTTTTGTTTCTTTTTTCAAGACAGGTTTTCTCCATGTAGTTTTGGTGCCTGTCCTGGATCTCACTTTGTAGACCAGGATGGTCTTGAACTCACAGAGATCTACCTGGCTCTGCTTCTCCCATGCTGGGATAAAAGGTGTGCATCACCGCTGCCTGACTATGAGATATCTTGTTGAGGGAGACATTACGGGGTTTGGGAGAAACCTGGTGCTAGGGCAATTTCCAGGAATCCATAGGACAACTCCAGATTATACTACTAGTAAAAATGGAGAGGGTGCCTGAGCTGCCCTACCCTGGTAATCAGATTGGTGCACACCCTAACTGTCATCATAGAGCCTTCATCCAGTAACTGATGGAAGTAGAGGCAGAGATCCACAGCCACACACCAGGCTAAGCTCCAGGAGTCCAGTGGAAGAGGGATTATATGAGCAAGGGGGTCAAGATCATGATGAGAAAATCTACAGAGACAACTGATCCAAGCTCATAGAAACTCACAAACTTTATACTAACAGCTATGGAGCCTGCATGGGTTTCAGACTAGGCCCTCTTATATAGGAGAGAGATGTATAGCTTTGTCTGTTTGAGGGGTCCCTGGTGCATGAGCTGGCTTTCTGGTGAGATGCCTTGCTCAGCCTTGATGCGGGAAGGTGGGGCTTGGTCCTACCTCAACTGAATGTACCAGGCTTTGCTGGCTCCCCACTGGAGCCCTTACCCTTTTGGAGGAAGAGATGGGGGATGGGCCAGAGGGAGAGTGGGCCAGGTATGGAGGCGGGGGGGGGGGTGGGGTGGGAGAAGGGATGAAAGGAGGCTCTGTGGTTGGTATGTAAAATGAATAAAAAATATTCTTAAGATAATAAAAAAGGAATAGAGTAATAAAAAGTATAGTAAGTCACCTAGAGATGGGAAATACACAGGGAATATGGATCCTGTATGTTCTTGGGTTGCCTTAGAATTTTTTTGGCTGCTAAGAGACACTGGAATGTAAAAACTGCTAGATTCAATCAACCTATATATTTTAAAAATATTTTGACTTCAAAATGTAAGTCAAAAGATATGTTACTTTGGGGGACAGGCTATGATTTTATTTCCACAGGAAATGAGAGGCTATGGACTCATTCCAGGTTAAGGAAAATCAGGTTTGCTCAAGGAAGATGCTTTGAAAAATCTGACTACAAAGAAACAAACCAAGAAGAACTATAAGACACATGAAGTATATTTTACCTGCTCAAACATAAGACAAAAAATCATCTGTGGCTGACTTATGTACCATGAACAGTCTATACTTGTATGAATGCAGATATGTATGTTACCTTGTTCATGTATTTTCAGAGCAAGGGGACCAAACACCAATGAAAACAGATGGCCCAGGTGATCCAGAATTTCAAAAAGTCTCTGTTACAGTCTCCTCAGAATTCTGCATCAGGAAGAATGCTTGAAGACTGGTAGCTGAGATGATACAGCCTTGCAGAATACACCAGTCAGGACTTGACCATAATCCTAAGTTTTCTCAGGTTACCCCAAAGATAACAGTGTCCAAAAACAGGAGGAAGCAGTCTAGAGAACTATGCCCACATTCCCAAAAAATGTGTTGTGGATAATTATTATCATTTAAGTGGGGTGGGTTGTAAGTTGTTATTGGTAATGGCCAGGAAAAAAGCCAAACAAAGATTAGATTCAGGAATCTTGTTCTAAAGGGAAAAGGAGGATATAGAATTGATAGGATAAAAGGGTATATTATTGAATCTACTTTAATAAAAAAACAACTATTAATCTTAAATATTGGTATGAATTTTGGTTACTGATATAACTGTAAAATTAATTTTGTTATACTATATGTATATTTCTGTTTTTATTTAAGGTATTGTGTTTATACAGCTCTTTTAAAATGTAATGTATAGTTAAGAAGTACAATTTGTGGTTGTATGTAAAATGAATAGAAAATTTCTTAATAATAAAAAAGAAATACAGATTAATAGTCATCTATAAAAGTCAAACTTATAGTCATGTTTGGCATGTTTCAAGGTCATAAGCAGATATATTGAGATAGATAGATAGATAGATAGATGGTCTTAAAACACCCCAAAGACCTACAGAATATGGCATTTTATATGTTTAATAACCTAAGGTTTTTCATGACAGTGAGATAGGTCTGCTCCTGGCATCATCAATCTACTTCAACAAAGATGATCGACATAGAAAAAACTCCATATGTAGTTTGTTACCATTATGGCAAAAGCTAGTCATGTGGGCAAAGAAACTGCCCTTGCCTCAATTGCTGGCAGATACTGTTGAAACTGGACCAGCATGGTGCAAAATAAAGTGACTGCAAAACTTTGCCAAGACAAAGTAGGACAGTCCTTCAAAATTCCCTGCTTCTCAGAAATGTCTGTCAGATATATGAGGCTTATAGGCCATAGTTGGATGCCCCAATGTCACAGAAGAACCCAGGGTTACTGTCTAGGCAACTAGATGTTCCTAACATTTCACTCTTCAGAACTTGTTGATGAAGTTGAAGAGCAGATGGTTATAATTACAGTTTTCCTTAGTTATGATAAAATGGCAAATTAGATGTAAAACTTTAGATTCACCAAGATAAAATAGGTAATAGAGTTGTTTCTCTAATTTTACCAAGTACAAATGGACTGTATATTATAACTATAATTCTTATTTGGTAACTATTTTTGTTGTATATAATTTTACTATGTTAAAGTTAAAACCTTCCTTTTTTATTTAGACAAAAAGGGAAAAATGCTGTGAAATATCCCTTTACACTGTGTGAATATATGTCACTGTAATTGGTTTAATAAAGAAGCTGACTAGCCAATAGCTGAATAGAATAAGGTTAGGCAGGAGAGACAGACTAGGAGAATGCTGGGAGGAAGATGGGCAGAGTCTGGAGTTGCCAGCCAGACACAGAGGGAATAGGAGATAAACATGCCATGTTACTAAAGGTACCCCCACATGGCAGAGCATAAATAAGGAGCATGGGTTAACTAAAAAACGTAAGGCCTAGTTAGCAATAAGCTTGCATTATTGGCTGAGTATTTGTAATTAATATTAAGCCTCGGTGTGTTTATTTGGGAGCTGCTGGTGGGACAGAAACTTCCACCAATAGTATGTGTGTTAGCTGTTGTTAGTTACTTATTTTGTGCAAGGTGGGATGATGACATGGTGCCATTATAGGAATAAACAGAGAAGGACATAAATCAGTCTCTGCATTGTGACCTGCTTCGCTATGTAAATGAGCTCATTTTCATAGGCTTGCAATCAAATTTTACAACTCAGTTACTAAGAGCATTGAATAGAAAAGAAGATTTTTACATCTGAGAATTTTGTTTTAGTTCATTTTTTATGTGTGTTTCTGACTGTGTGTGCATATTTGTTTATATACAGGTGCAGATGATGTGTGCACACAGTTTATGGAGGACAATTTTCCTTGTCATCATTAGGAAGACCATGCCCTTCCTTGGAGACAGGTTCTCTCATTGGTCCAGAGTTTACCAATTAGGCTAGATCTGCTGGCCAGGGAGCCCCAAGTTCTGTCTCCTCATTGCTGGGACTATACCATGTGTCCCCCATGTCTGGCTTCTGGCATTTTGAACTGAGTCCTGGGGATTGAAATTTGGTCTTCATGGCAATAAGACAAACACTTTACCAGCTGAACTATTTCCCCTGAGAATTTGATTTTTAAGCCTTGTAGTGTTTGTTAACTTTCTAACAACCACTATTCTCCCATCTCATGAATTCAGAGACCACAGTTGGTCACACAAAAGGCTGAAGACATTTCTTCAGTTATTGTGTTGAATTTTTCCATTTAGGGTCTGGCAGTCCAAATAAAAGACTCATGATACCCAACCAATCAACGCCTTACTCTACATTCTTTTTTTTTTTTTTTCATCTTAATTTTCATGTTTGTTTTGTTAATGTTTGTCCCTGAATCTATGTTTACGCTGTCACCTGTGGCAAATGCAGGTTTTATAGTCGACTTCCTGCTGGTGCTTGTCATATGTTGGCAATGTTCAGCAGAGTGTGTACAGCAAACAAGTAATACAACACATATGAGAAGGTAACGCCATCAGCACAATCATGGTGTGATGTCAGAATGACCATTATTTCTCCTACTTTCATTAAGACATTCAATGTGTTGGGGCAGGGCACAGGGGCAGAAAGGGGAAGAACATAGCTGATATGAGATGGCAGGGTCAGAAGGATGCGGTGCTCTCGTACTATACAGACAAATGATGACAAAACGAAGAAAACACAGTGGGATTTGTCTTCAACGAGAATGTCTATAAAAATAAACTCATTCCAGTGTAAATCACCTGACACATGCAAACCTCCAGTAACTAGATAAAGTTGTTCTGGAACTTGAAGCTCAGAAAAATCTTGGTAAAATTATCACCCATTCTTCTGAGATCCTATGTGTCTATATATCACTTTGTCCATGGGCGAGCCATTTGCTGAGTGCCTGGGTCTGGGCGCAGTTGGAGCAAAAGCCTCTGTGAGTACCACCTAAGGTGAGGTGTGCTTGTCATTTCTGAAACTGTATGTCAAAGGTCTCAATCAGCCTATTTTACCTACTCCCCAAAGAATGTATCATGCCCTCTATTCCCTGGAGGCCTTTTAGGACAGACCTCAAAAAATCAAAAGGTCATGGCATTAGTCTGAATCAATTCATGCAACAATTCTGGAGGAGTCAGCTCTTCTCTAGTTTTCTTGGATTTAGTGACTTTTTGTTACATGGAGTATAAAACAGTCATAAACCATAACAGAAGAGAGAGCTGGGCACTTAGCCTTGACCCTGGTCTTTTAGGGGGTCACCTTTGAGTGATAATCATCCCAAATTAATTACTTATAAAACACAAAACTCTTTAGAAATTCCTTGTGAATACCTAAAATGATCATTTTTTCCCCTTTGCACCTATGAATACAACAAGCATCCATTAAGCTTTCATTACCTCTCTTGATCAAGCCTTTCATCTTAGCATTCTCCCCACTACTAGGGGCCTTTGAAGATGGAGGCTCGGATTTAATATATACAGTTCATTGGAGGACTTAACTCTGGGCCATAGAGCTTTGCAGCTTATTATTTGAAACGGAGGCCTAGAAACTTCTCATACACACAAAAATCCCAATTCCTCTAGAATTCAAATGGCTACATTTTCTTAGAGAATTATGGGTAAATTTGGCCTGCAGTATGTGTATCCCTTCTAGAATGGAAACTTGGTGATAAGATCAAAGTTTCAAAATAGTTTTCTTTGCTCTGTTGGGTAAATTCAGGGTTTGAAATTTAATAAAAACAAAATATTGCTGCAGGCAGGCACTGGTTCTGAAGCATTATACAGCAGATTAAAAGAAAGAGAAGGGGTGACAGGAAAAAGAGGATTTTAGAACACAAAATTCAGAAACTAGAGACATCTTTACATTTAAATAGCCATTGTTTTATTTTAATGTATCACTCATTTTTCTGAGATGTATCATTATTCTAAACTTTAACAGTCACTGAAGAGTTGGGGTCACTCTTGTATAAGCAGTATGAACAAATTTATTTATTTCCCTTGCTATGGTGGTAACATGCTGTATCTTCAGAAGAAATCAATTCTAAAATGTATTCAAAGAAACCAGCTCACAGTACACATCAAGACATTCAACATGGCTGTCTGGGAAATCATAAGACACATTAATAATCCTGGGTTGGAGTAAAATACATATAGCTGCTGTCTGCTTGAGAAATGGGGGGTGGTGGAGGGGACTATTCAGTGCACACCCCTCACTAATCACTAGGTAGACACACGTAGATCCAGCTTAAAATTTTCAATGTATCATTGATTGAATTTTTTGTTTCATTTCCTTCAGTCTATGTGCTGATAAGGAGTTTGGTATTTGAGTACTGGCATTTGAATGCTAAAATCCTGAGAAGAACAGAGTGCTTTTTATTTTAAGTATGGCTTGAGCGTCTTATACACAGCTGTAACTGTAAGCTTTACATTGGAGGCAGGGGACAAGCCCCTCATTTGTGGTATTACAAGGTGGGGGGGGTCACTGTGCCACACGACTTATGTGGGTTTGATTTATCACATACAAGATAATACAAAGAGCTTCTCCACTGTATAGCTAGATTGTGCTTGGCATCAGAGCAATGTGCTTTATCCAAAACAAATCCCTTCCCTTAATCCATTCAGCTGGAAAGCAAATTTTCCCCAGTGTGCCACCCACTGCAGGTAAGAGAAACAACATTACCCAAACTGGGACTACCCACGCACAAACACCTATTACACTTAACTGTCCGAAGGATCCTCCGGAGGCAAAGGCCCTGGAGAATAGGCAGAGTTACCTGCTCTCACATCTACCTGACTCAACCATTTGCTGTTAATAGAATTCTGGAATTTGGATTCTGGCTGACATTTTCAAACTTCATGTATATGATAAAGATGATTTGGACACATTAAAATTAGAGTGGGAGAGGTAATTAGAATAACTCAAGATACAGTATGGGTATTTTAACTCCCTTGTATTAGAGATATACAAGGCGATTAGAGTAGCTCCTCCATGAAGCTCAATGGCCTTTCCTGGTGAGAAGAGAGTTACTCTAATGATCCAATCAAATTTGTCCACAGGCTACTTGTTGTATACTGGTCTCCCTCTCTCCCTCCCTCCTTCCCTCACTTCTTCCTTCCTTCCTTCCTTCCTTCCTTCCTTCCTTCCTTCCTTCCTTCCTTCCTTCCTTCCTTTCTTCCTTTTGCTTTTTTTTAAAACTCCAATTATTAATGTATTATCTTCACTTACATCTACTGAAGATGAGGGCATAAAATTTGAAACTTAAATGACCAGTGTTAGTAGGTCACCAGGGTAAAATAAAAAGTAAAGTTTAGCAGCAGTAAGCCTGGCGAGCTAGTTTTCCATTCATTTTAAGGTCATTGGAAGTTTCACATCTCAAATAAAAGATTTCATAAAACAAAACAAAACAAAACAAAAACCAACCCATAGAGACAATATACTTTTGCTCTTCAGTTGTCTTGGTGTGAACGATGATGGAGACACTTGAAGGTGAACTAGACGCATTTTGCATTATGATATGACTGTGAGCCTACGAGGACCAGGGAGTGGAATGTGGTCGTTTGAATGAGATGTCCCCCATATTCTCATTTAAACTCAGTACCTATTTGGTGGCACTGTTTGTAGAGTCTTAGAAGTTGTGGTTTTCTTGGAGAATTATGTCACTGGAGGTGGCCTTGGAGAGTTAGAAGACTCACACCATTTCCAGTTCACTCTCCCTGCTTCCTGTTTATGGTTTGAAATGTGAGCTCTCAGCTTCCAGCTGCATCACATGCCTGCCTGCTGCCATCTTTCTGCGTTGTGATGGAGACAGGCTCTTATTCCTCTGGCCCATAAGTGCAAATAAATTCCTTCTCTAAGTTGCCTTGATCTCAGTGATTTATCACAGCAACAGAAAAGGAACAATACCAAGAAAACATCACAAACATATAAAGGATTGATTGGTGGGTTTGGGAGTGGTAAAATGTGTGTAGAACATGTATGAGACCCTGTTAATAGTCCCCAAACCTCTCCAATATACCTCTTTATGTATGTATTTATGTTTCTACACTTACAATTTATACACATGTTATATATATATATATATATATAACATGTGTATAAATTGTGTATATATATATATATATATATATATATATATATATATATATATATCCTTATGCATTAGTTTGTTTTATAAAATAATATTGACATGCTCTACAGGTAAATTTCTGAATGACCTGCTCCGAGGTCACTTCTAAATCACAGAATAACAAAATCTATTCACATAAAATAACTGCCTATGTACAGAGTGCTCTCGCTTTTCTCCAATATTTGTACAGGGCTAGCACAGAAGTAAAGATCCAAGTTGATAGCAGGCATCAGGGAGTTTTAAGCAATGTGCACAGTGGTTCCAATTATTTTAAGGTGGTATGTGCCCATGGATAATTGCTTACACATCTACTTATTCCTAATTTGGACCTCGCGGTTCTTAAGTAGCTTTATCATGCCTTCTCTGAGCGGGCCCTTTGCACCCTTGGGCTAGATCAGACAGCCACAGTCATCAGTTTACCAGGGCCGTGGTACCATTAGCGATCTGCAGTGGCTGTCATAGGGCTGTGTGATCAGCAGGTGGTATTCTGCATGACCAGGGCTGCTGGAGAGATACCAGAAAAAAGCCATCCTCTGAGAGAAATAAAAGAAAATATGTAATGAAATCAGTCCTCTAAAAATATGTGTTCAAGTAAGCTTAAAAGCACATTTATTATACTCTGTTCCTAAAAAAGTATATATAATCATTTTGTGAGCAGCTGATGACTTGAAACCAAGACTGTTACAGTTTTAGCATACATGAAATTACAGATGTTGGGAGATTTCTCCATTGTTCTACCGGAGAATATTGGCCTTCTTTATTTAAAGGCCAGTATATCCTTGGGCAAATTGAGTTTCTATGCTCAGTTGATTCTGAGCCTATTTCAAAGAGTGGCTGCCAACTATGTCAAAATATATACAGATTTTGTGATATACATAGTTTTCCAAAGGACGACGTGAGATCGCCAGTCTCAATCCATTTGTGACTTGACTTAGATTTAAAGTTTGCCCTGAAGAAATGGCTGGCTGGTACCGAAGTATACTTGGATATTTTTTCCAGTATGTTTCTCCTTATCATTCAGTTTTCTTATCATGAGTCATGAAAATTAGCTTGAAAATTGTTAAAAATATGTCCTAATATTTAGAGAATTCATTACATTACTATAAAGCAAAACGGCCTACTTAGAACTGACAGTACCATTTTGAGTAATTTGTTCATTTTGACATTTTCTGAAAAAAAAAAAGCTCTCCCTACAACATTAGTGCTAAATAAATGGAAAGAGTACAAAGTACAAGAACACAGTATAAATAAATTGCATTTTAATTCCAATTTTTCTTTAGAAAGATGTCAAAGATAAATCTAACTGTGGTTTAAACACACACTTTGCTTCAAACGCTCAGGAAATGATGCCTACCAGAGAAAAATAAAGCCATTAATTTTCCATTTGCATAACTTGCCCTTGAACTTTATTTGGCATTTCTCATCTGCTTTTGCAACCTAAAGTCCCAAATTCCAGCTTAAATGATGGGATCCCTAGTTATTGCCACCCCTAACAATTAGAGTATAGGCGTTTATTTTTCTTATTGCCTACTTTATAGAGAGAATTTGAATGTCTACTTAAGTGGTATGTGTCTTGTTATCTATTTCCTTCTCAAATTCCCTCCACTTGTACTTCTGAGAACTAATAATTCTATTCAGTATATTTTATGTGAAAAAGAATAACAATGTAAAAATTGCAATCTGAATTTTTTCCTTCAATAACTGTTGGCATGTGAGTTTTTCCTCTCTGTTATGGTTTGAATGGGAAGTGTTTGGACATGCTCATATGTTTGAACACTTGGTTCCTGGATTGTGCAATTGTTTTGAGAGGTTGTAGGACCTTTAGGATGTGGGGCATCTCTGGAAGAAGTGGGTTGCTGGGAGGTAAGCCTTGAGTGTCATTGTGGTGTCTGGTTATGGCCCAGGTTCTCTCTGTCTCTTGAAGGCCTCAGAGATGGAAGAACAAATGAATGGGGTGGGTGGGTATAGAAGGTACAGCGAGAGCACTGTGTGTCAACAGATGACTACTCATCTATTAATGACTTGTCCCATGCTGTGATGGAACATGTTACAAAGGCAAATTAAGGACAGAAAGGTTGATTTTTGTCTCACAGTTCCAAATTCCAGCCATTCACAGATGGAATCTCAGAAATGACATTTTCCCTGCCATGGTGCTATATTACCTGAGCCAGGAGAGGAAATAAATCTCTCTTCCTTTATGTCATTTCTATGAAGTATTTGGTCTGAACAAGAAAAGCGATTGATACATCCCCTCTCAAATGCATGGGAATAGGGGAGAGGGAGGAAAGGTATGGCGATGTGTTGATGGCATGCTGGCTGATGAATACTCATATATTGATGACTTTTCATATGCTGTGACAATAAAAAATCTGACAAAGCAAATTAAGGACAGAAAGGCTGACTTTGGCTCACAGATTATGGGGCTAGTTTATGATGGTGGGGATAATAGCTTTAGTTATGACCACCAAAGGTGAGGCAGTTGGTCCTGTGGACTAAATAGGTAACTTGGTTACTTAATATTCTTTACTTTTTCCAACTAGATCTTGTAACGTGGTTTCTGTTAGATTCTAGGGATATGTTTAAGGGAGTTTGTTACTGGTTTCTGATGTGTATAATCTAGTAGACATATAGGGGATACATACCGTGACTATTCAGTGTTCTGTGGGGTACGGTTCCAGGGTGGTGTGGAGTACGTGGGAGAACCATGCCTTTCTGGTCTGAGGTCAGCAAAGATGTCTTTACAGACAGTTTTCTGGGATTGTCATTCCATAGGGGCAGGAACTGAAGCTCACAAAATTAGATGATTTTGCTCAACTTTACACATGTCTAGCAACTTACAAATTTACTTAAATATCACATGTGAAGTTGAAGAAAAAGCTATAATTGGTTCAGATCATTTCTGTATTACTGATATGATTACTGTCCTCTTAATTTTGAATTATGTTTATCATCAAACAATTTAGTTTTACAAATTACCTGCTAGCTATAGTAGTGTCCAACAGCATTTACAGACAGAGTTCTAAACAGCAAAACATTCAGTGAACATATTTGTCAGTTTTCTTTGAACTTATTTGTACTCCATTTTCCCTGTAGAGGTACATAGTCATCCCTATAATGCCAATGTTGGGAAATATGAGGTCAGAATAACCAAGATTATGTATCTATGTTCAGCAAGTAGACTTCATCTCAGAGATTGTCTTAGTTAGGGTTTCTATTGCTGTGACAAAACACCATGACGAAAGGCACGTTGGGGAGGAAAGGGTTTATTTAGCTTACACTTCAGCATTGCTGTTCATCACTGAAGGTAGTAAAGACAGGAACTCAAGCAGGGCAGGAACCCAGAAACATGAGTTGATGCAGAGGCCATGGACGGGAGCTGCTTACTGGCTTGTTTTACATGGCTTGCTCAGCTCACCGCCTTATAGAACCCAGGACCAAAAGCCCAGGGATGGCACCACCCACCATGGGCTGGGCCCTCTCCCATTGAATGTTCAATGAGAAAATGCCTTACAGCTGGATCTCAAGGAGGCATTTCCTCAGCTGAGGCTCCTTCTCCTGATGACTCAATGGCTTGTGTCAAGTTGACACACAAAACCACTCAGTACAGAGATGTTAGAGATGCTTCAAAATATGTAAATCAATAAATGTAATCCACCTTATAGAGAAACTGAAAGGCAAGAATGGTATGTTCATCTCATTAGATGCAGAAAAAAGCTTTGGAGAAAATTCAATACACCTTCATGATAAAAGTCCTGGAGAGATTAGGGATACAAGGGGCATACCTCGACATAATAAAGGCAGTTTACAGCAAGCCCGTGGCCAACAAACATCAACATAAACACAGAGAGAAACTCAAAGCAATTCTACTAAAATCAGGAACAAGACAATGTTGGCCACTATCTCCATATCTTAGCTAGAACAATAAGACAGCCCAGGGAGACACCTTTACACTTCTTCTAAGACTTGGATATGATAGGGAAAAATTAACAGGGGGTTATTAGAAGAAAAATGACCTGATCCCTCTTCCTCTCTGCCCCCAAACAACATGTTTTATAAGAGTCTGAAACTCAGCAAGATGTTTTTATTGTTTTTGATTCTGCTATTTGAGAATGACATTTTTACAAAGCATTTAAACAGGAATGATGGGTTCATTGAGCCACAGGGTAACTTCTTTGCTCATTTTTCATCAAAACTCACTTTTTTTTTTTTTTTTTTTTGAGAATGGTACGCTACTGGAACCAAACTCAATGGTTTCCCAGAGACTAATTTTTACTGACAGCTGTTAATAAACTTGAGTCATCATAGTTGGATGATTTAGACATGCCTAGATTGTTAGGATGTTCAGGGTGGTTCATCACCAATGTAAATCACAGTAGTTCACAGAAATGATGAATGTTTCCTGTCTGACTATATACTGGCACATTTAAATTATGCTGTGTCTGTCTCTTTAAATGAAGGAAATTAACTTTCAAGTTTAATTAAACATTTTAAAAATTGGGTTTTAGTTTATAAAATTCACCCTGCGATTCCTCCAACTTCTTTCCTTGAGAAAAATAGATTACATGTTTCACTGGGATTTGACCTTAATTAATCCTGTACTTTCTGATCCACCCCTTTGCTGGGGAGAGTCTTATCAAAAGGAATGCATGCTATGGGGCTAAGATAACCATCGGTCATTAGCTTCTGTGTGTGATGCTGGCTGTGGTCCATGGGCATGGAATTCAAAGCCCATTGTACACAGTAATGTCCAGGGCTTAGTGCTCCATGGCTGAGAGACAAAATAAACTATGCAGAACAGCATCTTTACACAGCCTACGTGGATTCACACCAGAGCAAACTGTCTGAAACATTCACAGCGCAATATGTTCATTGGCATGGGGGCCTGCCGTGTCAGATTACACAAGAGAGAGTTCATTTCAGGGATGTCAACTGAAGTAAACAAGCAAAAAACGATCGCTTTCCAAATGCCATTATTTTGGCAAGAGTGATTTACAATGATAAGCTATTTTACTTTGCATTGAGAGAGAGAGAGAGGGAGAGAGAGAGAGAGAGAGAGAGAGAGAGAGAGAGAGAGAGAGAGATCATGTCTTTCTACTGTTTAATATACTACTCCAATGTAGTAGCCCTTTTACTGACATAACTTGATTGCCTTCTAAATAAAGAGAGAGTTTGAATAAATATTTGTTGCCTGATGATCTGAATCAGATGTAGCCCAGATAAATGTAACACATCTGCAGGACTACTCACAAAGCAGATGTGTTCAGCATCTGTACTCCATTAAGAAGTGTAGCTTTTCCTTTTTTTGCTTAGAGACTCAGGATCTCTAGTACCTTTTTAGTTTTGGGAATTTGAAGAATGAGAAGCTGATGATTTCTTTGCATTTGTGCAAGCAACCAAAGAAACATCCCAGAATGCTTTGGCACGGTGAGTCACCTTCCATTTTCTAGTATCCTTTTCAGATTCAAGATGACTTTTCTGATCTTTAAATATTTTTACACAGCTGGCATTTATGGCTTGTCACTGCCTACTGGGCACTCTTCTAGATAGTTTGAAAATAGAAGCAAGGCACACTTACCTCAGTGAAGTGTGTAATTCACATAGTGATTTAGAAAGAATTTCTAATATGCCTATCCCAAAGAAATGGTGGTTGTACCAGTTACACTGATCTGCATTATGCATTGCAGAGATATACTGAGAGTATAGAGTTATTATATGTCAATCACAAATGTTAGTAGCCAGTTAGCAGGATTGAAAGTCACAGGACAGGCACCTTCCTAAGAATGAGCACCTTGTAAAATTAAGAATTGAAACCTCTGGATTTGGATCACTGGTCCAAAGAATGGGTTCTGAGTCCTATTGCTGGCCCTTCTAAACTACCACAAAGATTCTACAATCACTTTTAGCCCAGAGGCTTTCTAATAAAAAAAAAAGCTGTCATGATTACCTCTTCCTCTGAGCATAGCACAAAGTCTTAATCCAAATGGGCCTGTGAGTCACCTGTACAGAAAACCACCTCCCAGGAAAAGCTGTCAGTTTCTGAAACTTCTAGAAACGATATAAAGCCTACCCAAACCCACAGGCTGGCACAAGGGTCTCTTTGGCCATTATCGTTCTCACCCATGACAGTATTTTCCCTTGTAATGACCCCTTTAAGGCATCACCCACTGTGAGAGCGTTTTCATCTGAAAGGGTAACTTTGGCCATTGTTCCTTCTTACACTTGAGAGTGTCCCCTGTGACTGCCTTCTACTCTGCCCTGCGTGGCTCACCTGAATTTGTGGCTCACCTGTGTCTGAATTTGTGGCTCACCTGTGTGGCTCTCCAGCTGTAGGGAGGCCAGAATAGACTGATGACAAAACTTGGAAAAACAAAAACAAAGACAGATGGTTAAGAGCATTTGCTGCTCTTATACAGGACCCACCTTCAGTTCCCAGCACCTACACAATCATCAATAACTCTATAATTCTAGGATCCTCCACAGTGGCCTTCACAGTAACTGGGTACACCTGTGCTACACAGACATACAAGCAAGGCAAAACACTCAGAAGCACAAAAGTTAATTATTTAAAAAAGTTATTTATGGAGCATGCATTGTAAAGGTGTAGACATTCATACCATGAGAGATGGGCATACAACTTTTTCACGGGTGGTGATTAAAATTTGAAGATTTTAATGAAGGTCATTAAGAAAACATGAATTTTTAAAACGTAGCTTTTTGGAGCCCATTACCTATGGTGGGATGCTTTACTCAGCCTTGATGCAGGGGGCAGGGCATGGTCCTGCCTCAATGTACCAGGCTTTGCCATGGTAGGTCTTACCCTTTCAGAGAAGGCGATTGGGGTGTGGGGGAAAGGCTTGGGATGGGAGCAAGAAGGAGGAGGGATGAGAGGAGACTCTGTGGTTGGTATGTAAAATGAGTAAAAAAAAATTTTAAATAAAAAAAGAAAAGAAAAAAATAATAAAAACAGTAGTTTTTCCCATCTTTCAGTTATCAATCACTGTGATCTCAGTGTACATGTTCTCCCAACTTCAACTTTTGAAATTCTAACCCCCAAGATGACAGTCGGAGGACAAGGCCTCTGGGAGATGATTGGGTGATGGGACAGGAACTATTATTATTGAGGTGACCTTGAGGCATCCCACATCATTTCTGCCATGGAACAGTACAGAGAGAAGACGTCTCTGATCCAGAAAGTAGGCCTTCTCTAGACAATGCAGTTGCCACAATCTTGGGGTTCCCTGCACCCCGAGCTGTGAGAAATAAATTTCTGATGTATATAAGCTGATGGTATTCTATTAGAATTGCCTTAGTGGACCAAGACACCAGGGAGACTCCTTTTCATGTGTGCAGAGAACTTAGTTTAATTCCTTTCATTCTGGTTTCCATCAGAGTTACTTCAATCTGCATTATTATAATAATAGCTTCCACACCTATCTGGTATTACCTAACATTGTTTTGAAACATGAATCTCATTAAATAGTTCGTGATTTAGCACTCTCTCTGCTGAAGACAGTCCTGAGTTCATCTCACATCCTCCCTAACATCAAAGCATCCCTTTGGTTAGGTGGTTCCTTATTGACCACCAAATTAAGTTAGGCTGAATCTAGGATCAGAGGACCTCCAGAATTTGCAACCAAGTGTGTCTGCAAGGGCTTGTTCTTAACTTTTCCTGCAGTATGCGTCTACTTTATGAAGTAGATAAAGATATGTACTAGATAAAGACCTCCCATTATCTCACTTGCCCCTTCTTGCCATGCTCTGTCCTACCTTTAATAATTCTACCACAGGAACCTCCCAGGCCAACAGGAAAGCTACAAGCCATTGTGCTCTCTAGCCTTTTGTTCAGGATGGCCTTCCACAGGTTTTCTTGGTGCAATCTCACTTTCCAAATGTCAAGCAAGAGGTCACTTTTGTTCAGGTGTGAATGACACTTCAATTCCATTAGCTACTCCCTCAGGGACAAGGAAGGGCAAGGTACCAGGTGAGAGGAGACACTAGGAATGTCCAGACAACCCCTCTCTCTCATTTTATTTCCATCTGTAAATGAAATGCCAATCACTTCAAATCTTATAATTATTAATGTCTTAAGATTCGAAAACTGGCTTTGCAAGTTTACCTTCATCAACATTGTGAGATGAAATTTTTATTGAATGGTTAAGGAGGTTAAAAAAAAAATCTGTGCTCAATATTTATCCAATGTTTAAACTAAAATTATCATCCCAAGAAATAGGACCCTGTGTGCATGGTCAATTGATTCTGTTGAAGGCAAAAAAGTAATTTAATGGGAAAGGATATTCTTGTCAGTAAGATGCAGAAAAAAAATGAAATGTATCTTGTTATTTACTGTGAACTCTAAACAAAATTTAACTCCAAATATAGAACACCATCTATGGGATGAATTAGCTACTTTTCCTCTTACTATGACTAAAAAAAAAAAAAAAAAAAAAAAACAAACAAAAAAAAAAAAAAACGTGACAAAAGATACTTATAGGAGAAAAGGCTTATTTTGCTTACAGTTTAATGGTACAGTTTATCATGGAAGGGAAGCTCTGCCTGTGGGAGCTTGAAGTGGTCAGGAAGAAGTCAGTGATGGATGCTGCTGGACCCGAGCCCACAGGACAGGGCCACTCACATTGAGGGTGGGTCTTCTTATGTCTATTAACCCAGCCTATAAAAATCCCTCACAGGATACCTACAGAGACAACCAAACCAAGCTAGTGGAAACTCATGAACTTTAGATCAACAGCTGTGGAGCCTCCATGGGACTGAACTAGGTCCTCTGCATATTCGAGACAGTTGTATAGCTTGGTCTCTCTTTTTTAAAAAATTTATTCTTTTTATATTAAGAAAAATTTTCCATTCATTTTACATACCAAAGATCCCCCTCTTCCCTTATCCCTCCCCCTCTCAACCCATCCCCCACTCCTCCCCACAAGAAGACAAGGCCTCCCATTAGGAGGCACATCCAAGTCCTTCCCCCTGCCTCAAGGCTGCGAGGGGTGTCTCATCATAGGTAGTGGGCTCCAAAAAGCCCACTCGTGTACCAGGGATTCTTATGATGTGTATAGGAATGTTGCTCATAAGCGAGACATCAATTTGAAAATAAGCAAAGTTGGAACATTCTTCGCCACCTAGCCATATTGTCTTCTTAATTATCATATGAACCATGCTATATATAACATCCTGTAATTATATTTGCTATCATGTCACTTTATTATATCTTTGTACCTCTTCTATATTCTCTCATTCCAGTCAAGGGCAAGATTTTACTTTTATTATTATATTTCTTTTTTGTTATTTATTGTATTTGTGTTTTAATTTTATACATCAGCCATGGGTTCCCCTGTCCTCCCCCCTCCCGCCTCCACCCCCACCTTCCCCCCAGCCCCTCCCCTCCATTCCCATCTCCTCCAGGGCCAAGACTCCCCTGGGGATTCTTTTAAACCTGGTGGATTCAGTACAGGCAGGTTCAGTCCCCTCTTCCAGGCTGAGCAAAGTGTCCCTGTGTAAGACCAAGGTTCCAAACAGCCAGCTCATGCACTAAGGACAGGTCCCGGTCCCACAGCCTGGATGCCTCCCAAACAGTTCAAGCTATTCAATTGTCTCACTTGTACAGAGGGCCTGATCCAGCTGGGGGCTCCACAGCCTCTGGTTCATAATTCATGTGCTTCCATTTGTTTGGCTATTTGTCCCTGTGCTTTTCCAATCTTGGTCTCAACAATTCACACTCTGACAGTCCCTCCTCTTTCTCGACAATTGGACTCCTGGAGCTCCACCTGGGGCCTGGCTGAGGATCTCTGCATCCACTTCCATCAGTTGTTGGATAAGAGTTTCATCACAACCGTTAGGGTGTTTGGCCATCTGATCACCAGACTAGGTCAGATCAGGCTTTCTCTTGACTATTGCCAGCAGTCTACAGAGGATGTATCAGTGTGGATTTCTGGGGACCTCTCCAGCACTCTGCCTATTCCTGTTGTCATGTGCTCATCATTTATCATGGTCTGTTATTCCTTGTTCTCCCTTTCCGTTCTTGATCCAGCTGGGATCTCCTGCTCCCCTGAGCTCTCTTTCCCTCAAACCTTGCCCTTCATTACTCCCACTGTTGTCCAGGTTGTTCATGTAGATCTCATCCATTTCTCTGTCATTGGGCAATCCTTGTGTCTTTCCTAGGGTCCTGTTTTCTAGGTAGCCTCCCTGGAGTTGTGTAGCAGTTTAGTCATCTTTGTTTTACATCTAGTATCCTCCTATGAGTGAGTACATACCATGTTTGTCCTTTTGAGTCTGGGTTACCTCACTCAGGATGATTTTTTTCTAGATTCATCCATTTGCCTGCAAACCTCATGATGTCATTGTTTTTCTCTGCTGAGAAGTACTCCATTGTGTATATGTACCATATTTTCTTTATCCATTCTTCAGTTCAAGGGCATCTAGGTTGTTTCCAGGTTCTGGCTATTACAAACAATGCTGTTATGAACATAGCTGAGCAAATGCCCTTGCGGTATGATTGAGTATTCCTTCGGTATATGCCCAAGAGTGCTACACCTGGGTCTTAGGGGAGATGGATTCCCAATTTTCTAAGGAAGCGCCATATTGATTTCCAAAGTGACTGTACAATAGCTCTTTAAGAGGCCCTCCTGGCAGTAGGATTAGGATCCATCCCTGGTGCATGAGCTGGCTTTTTGGAGTTCACTACCTATGGTGGGACACCTTACACAGCCTTGATGCAGGGGGAGGGGCTTGGATCTGTCTCAACTGAATGTACCAGGCTCTGCTGACTACCCATGGGAGGCCATACCTTGTTGGAGGAGGGAATTGGGTAGTGTGCTGGAGGGGAGAAGTGGGACAAAGGAGGAGAGGGGGATTTGTCATTGGTATGTAAAATGAATAAAAAGAAAATTTAATTAAGAAAAATCCCTCACAGGTGTGCCAAGAGGCTCTTTTCCTAGAAGATTCTAGACTACATCAAGTTGGTAATCAATATTAACCACCACATGGAGGTAAACATAAAAATTTGAATTACAAAACTTAGAAATTGAAAGATGTCTTAATCTTTAAAAATGTGTAAAGCCATAAGAGATTAAAAATGCCTGTAAATAAGACTTCTCAAAGTTGACCTTCATCAACTTAAATATTAGAGCTATGAAGTACAGCTTCCAATTAGTAGCATCTAGACTATGTAATAAAGCTTTACAACTCACTTATGAAAAACAAATAATAAAAAGGACAGAACACATGTATATATGTGCAAATAGAGGTAAACAAATAGCAAATAAGCCCATAAAAGTCCTTAGTTTCAATAGTCAACTTAAAAACACAGCTCACTAAGAAAGGCTAATATTCAAAATGTTGACCACAGCACATACTGGAAACATGGGCAACACTATTGCTCTCATCTTTCACACTCTCATGGATTGCTGGTAAGTCTGTGATGTAGTGAAATCACTTAATCACTCTGAAAAAGGCTTTTTTTTACTGTTTTGTTGTTGTTGTTTTTGCTGTTGTTCTTTTTTCTGTACTGTTGGAATATGAACCTAGAGTTTTGCACATGCCAGGTGACTCTCCTGCCACTGAGCAAATATCAGCAGCTCTTCCTTTCATTTCTTTTGAGACAATGTCTTACTTTGTTGCTCAGGCTGACCTTGAACTTGTGATCCTCCTGCCTCAACGTCCCGAGAATACAGGTCTGTACCACCATGGCCATTTAGTTTTATTTCTTTTATAGAATTAAGATGCTTTTGCTCTCTGACTCCGTAACTATAGGTCAGAAATTTACCTAAGAGAAAAAGAAGCATGTCCTTATGGAGACTTTCTGCAAATGATCACAGAAGCTCTATTCATAGTAGTTAAGACTGGAAATGACTAAAACCATCCATCGATGAATAGAATGATAAATAAATTTGTACGTATATATTCAATGGAATGACACTTGTAAATGAAAGGGAATGGGCTACTGATTTGAGTAATTACTGGTACACACATATACTATAATAACTCTATTTTAGAGTTATAGATGTAGCTCAGAGCACAATGCTTACCCCACAGGTGAAAGAAAGGTCCCGAGTTAAATCCTCTGCATGCACAAAAATATTTTTTAATAAAATTCATTAACTGTAAATATAATCTACAGTAACAAAGGACATTTTCCTAGAAGATGTGCATAGGGTTAACTGGGAAAAGTTACAACTAATATTTCCAGAGCCACAAAAATTGTTCTAAACATTAATTGTGATACTAGTCCCATTGTGGATTAATATGTAAAAACTCATTCAGACATACACTTAAATAAGTGAATTTTATATACGTAAATTATCTCCATTGACCTAAGCTGTAAGAAGGGGTAATGAGACATGGTGGTGTGTAGGTGTGTGCTTATCAGTGTGTGTACAGTCATGTATGCACATGAGCAGTGAAAATACATAAACACATCTTCCTTCTGTATTCAGGCCTTTAAGTAGAATCCTCTGGCATTTGCAGTGGTAATCACTGGAATTAGCACTTTCATTCTGAATCCCATAGAAGAGCAACATTGGCTTCATGAGGTTCTATTGAAGTCTATATTGAGTAGCATACACAAAGTACTTAGAACAGTGCCTGACAATTGGTAGAGACGCAAAAGTGTGATTTGCTACCAACATGCAATGTCACCCACTATCATTAGTATCTTTTAATGAAGATTCAAAATGAGGCTTGCATTTTAGGGCCATTGAGTGAGTCACCTGTGGCTGACTGAGATCATGAATATGAATTTAATAGCATGTCAGTCCTCATTGGGCCAGTCCCTGTGGCCCTTGTCAGTGGGTGAGATTCCAGGTACTGATGAGGCTTCTTTAGCTGAGCTTTATACTAAGAACTTTACTGAGGAACCCTCTGAAGTTCAGTTTTGGGTGCACAACCAGCTAACTCCCAAATTTGACATCCTATATTCAGAAAAGTTAGGCAGACCCAACTCCATGCTTGTACCTGGATCTTAACATATCCTTTGTCTAATGGATTGGCTCATTTGGAAATGACTCAAAAAAGGAAATGACTTAAGCCAAGTCTGAGTTACTCATTTTTCAGTTTTTGTAAGAGAACCTAGCTTAAGAACTCATGACTTATCATCTCTCTTCCTTTCCTAATATCAGGGCCCATCACTTGGCAACAATTAGCCTCCCTCTCTCTCTGTGAAGAGCCTTCTCTCTCAAGCATGAGAACATAATTTAATTGATGCTACTTTGCATTTTCTTTGCTTAATGTGTTGGACAGTAATTCAATTACTGGTGTCAGACAGGTAGAAGATTTCCTCCATCCATTCATTCATTCACTCAGAAGGAAAAGAAGAAACTGAATTTTCAAGTCCTTCTAAAAAGGAGTGTGGCTATGTGACAATGTCCAGATGAGGTTCTCATTCAGTACACAATGAAGGTATAATCTCACAATTGAGGACCAGAAATATGTCCCAAATTCAGAAGCAGGGTGATTCACTTCTAAAAGGAAAGCAACACGAACAGCTTGATAACAATACAAATGCAACCCACAGATCACATCCCTCACTACTCATTATGAGTTTAAAAGCCTGCTTTGCTCATGAAAGGCATTATGATGACAGAGAAATAAACCTTGAATCTTAGAAAGACTTATTCCATGATCAACTGTTACCCAATGTCATATGGCAATAAGGTTGACTTTCAAATGGGTAGGATATTTCTTTTTATGAATTTCTAAGGAGGTATACAAAACAGTGGGTTTCATTAAGACAATTTCATACCAAGTAAGTACATTTAGAAATGCAGAATATACCCCTTTAGAAGAACGACAGGGATCACAAAGACCCTACACAGTATTAACAGAATATCCCATATCTTGAACTCTGTAATGACAGGTTCAGATCTTCTGTACTATTTCATAGAACTACTAGGGTCATAGTCAACATCCTGTCTTCTGTCAGACATCTTTTCTCTATGATTTCTTCCTTGCTTATTTTTTCCATTATATATGACTGTAATTAACTTAAGGAAAGTACGTAACAGTTTAATGAGAAAAGTGTGTTGTCATTTTTTTTTGTGGCCACTGTGAACGAAGTACACTTAGGTGTGAATAGCTAATGGACCCTCTGTTTTAGCTTAAGAGAACCCATCTCTCTGCTCAGCAAAGCAGAGTGGGTGCTGGCGACTGCCTAGCAAATGGAGACAAATGATTTAGTCTGCCACGGTGCTGGAGTGGAGGTTTCAGATATGGACTCTGTCGTTCTTCCTTTATTTTGGCTGCAGAATGGACCGTAAGTCTTCATGCCAGCTGACAGCTACATGGTGGTAACCCACTAAGTGTCAGCCTCTGTCAGCACGCCATACACAGGAACTAGGAGATTGTGTAATTCGGGTCAGCACACTTGAGCTCAAGCTGGTGTTTCTAGCAGTCCTGATTATGATGTGGAAGAGATCAGCTCTTTTCTGACTCTAAGTTTGATTTAGAGAGAGATCCAAGGATAAAACAAGTAAAAGAAAAGAAGAGCGGCCATCATCCACGGATGTTTTTGTTATATTAAATTAGGATGTATGAAAAAATATGCCATGTGTCTAAAGAACAGCATTTAAGAATCCCAAACACTGAATACTTAAGAAATTTTGTTTTTCAAGGTTGTGGCTTAAACCCAATACTTTTTGCAGGTTGGGCAGTTAACTGCTTTACCACTGAGCTAAATTCCCAGCTTATGCTTAATTCCCAGATTATGCTTAAGTTATTCCAGTGTGAGAGATGAATAAAGAAATCTGGGAAGGTGATGCTATTTGATTTAAGATTTTTAGAGCTGACATGCCGCTGTGTCTTTTTATATAATTTCTTATTGTAGTACAGATGCTGTAGTATCTGTGTTCATTGACTATTGATGACGTAGCACAAATACAGTGTGCTTCCAATGAACATGATAACATTTGATTTCATTTGTTGAAGGTGTATTGTATTTGGACCACTGTCTAGGGTGTTAATCCCACAGCAGAGACCCTTAGAAAATGCCTCAGGGAGCTTACTTTCCTCTAGGCTGGACAGCTGCAGAGAGATGCCTTAATATGTGTATATTTGCTGTACTGTTATATGTTGTGGAGTAAAATACAGCAGGGAAACGCAAGGAGAAAACAAGAAATAGGGTAGGAGGGATGTTATGTGAATGATGGTGGTTAGGAGAGGGATCTCTGGGGAGGTAAGCTCCATATAGAGGTGTGAAAGAAGTGAGATCTGAGGGAGTGGCTAGTGGGTGGGAACACCCAGAGTCAGGGAACACATAGTGGGATTGGATATAAAGTGCCCCTCAAGGCTCAAGGCTTGTGTGTTAAAGGTTGGGTTGCCATGTGATGGGCTGGAGTTTACTCACTGACCTAACCAATTGCTAATCCACTGATGCATTAATAATTTGGTAGCATTGGAGGGAGGTGATAGAAATCCATTAGTAGGACCGATTTGGGGAAAGTAATTCACAGATGGTGTAAACACCTCATCTTTGGCTCTTTCTCCTTGGTCATTCTGTTTCCTAATTACTATGAGGTGAGCCGCCACAGTGCCACATTCTGCCCCTTCTTAGGCCTAAGAACAGTGGCTCCAGCTGATCTTGGACCACAAACTGGAACTGTGAGTCAAATGAACCCTTTCTCCCCTTAAAGCAACAAAAGGCTGATGGACATAATCAGCATTTCAAGGGGACGTCAGGGGACCATTGAGGCTTGGCAGGCCAAGAAGAAGATGGGAGGGTATGAGGTCAGGAAACATGGGTGAGAATGGCCACATCTTGAGGGCAGTGATTAGCTTCCACTCAGGGGAATGGTAGGGAATAGCAGCTGTTGACTTTCTTACTAAAAATGGCATTGTTGCTTCCACGCAGAGGAACGGGGTCCAAATTATGGCTGTCACAACAACCAGGGTGAAACACGTGCTGAGTTGGATTTAGACACAGATGAAGTGACATTTTCTTTAAATTCATTCAAAGCAAATACAACAGGATGTTTTTGGTGGATGGGAAACATGGGCTAGGTGAGGAAGAGGGAAGAGAAGGCAGACATAAAGGTCCTGGTTTACCCAAAGGCCACAGACTTGGGCAGTTCTCCTTAATCCTTTCTTTTCTGTCTCAAAGACAAGCAAGAATAGAGGGTCTATTCAATGAAATCATTCTCTGCTCTTCTGTTAAAAAGGTGATAGAGACTGTGTACATCTACTGCCTAGAAGGAAATCCAGTTTGCACTTAGTTCATTTGAGAAATTGTTCTTGAACAGTTACCCTTATATACATTTCTGTGTGTGATGCTGACAAGTTCAATTTCTGCTCGAGTTAATGGCCACATAAATGTCTTTACACAAGTTAAGCTTGCTTGGAGGCAGGAATGATTTCTATTTTTTCCCCCTATGCTTTTGCATTGCTGGGTAGGTTTGTTTTTTTGTTTTTGTTTTTGTTTTTTTTTAACTTGCTGTTTGAGGTCTAGTCTCCCCTTATACTGGTGTGGGTGGGGGGCGGTAAATCTAATTAACATGAATGAGAGTTCTGTGCTCCTATTGGCAGGATAATAGACCTTTTAGGATGGCTCTTCCTCTCTTGCCCTGCACTCCTTGGCTGCACACTGGCTAATGACTGCAATGGGGCAGAGACAGAAGCCTATGCAGGATAAACATGCACTCTGTGGAAATTAAACAGAGAAAGCTGCCTTTGTGTATACTTTTCCCTCATGCTAGGGAGAGGAGAAAGGGGCAGGAGGACATCGTAGACAACAAAGACTCTGGTTCTCTTAAGGGGAGCATTTTTAAAAAGGTAATTTCCCCAGACCATTCAAGGTCATGCTTTTTGTTGTTGTTGTTAATTGGTGGTTCTCTTTACATACAATTCTAATTTTTCACTATAAGCAAATTGAAAGAGAATTGAGAAGATTGTTATAAGAACTGGGTGACGTCTTAAGCTTTTTACTTAAAATGATAAGAAAGGGCCGGGCGATGTTGGCACACGCCTTTAATCCCAGCACTCAGGAGGCAGAGCCAGGTGGATCATTGTGAGTTCGAGGCCAGCCTGGTCTACAGAGCTAGATCCAGGACAGGAACCGAAACCACATAGAGAAACCCTGTCTTGAAAAAAACATACAAACAAACAAACAAGATAAGAAAGTTAAGTTGTTTTATAGATCTATGAAGAAACTGTTGGAAGTAGATAAGCTTGAGTTTGGACTTCCTGCATAGGGTCACCCGCATGTCTGAACATTTCCTTGTTCTTAAGGATACAATAAATTGATTTTACTTTCTATTAGTTTATCCAGTTAAAGTGTCCTGTATGTGTTATGAGCACTGTAAGACTTTTTATCTTCTTGTAAGTAATAGTTATCAAGTGAAGAACTGTGTATTCTTCCTAATACCGAGGTGCATATTATAGCATTCCTGGAAGTTGGAATAAATACTTGTATAGTTAAAAGTGGATGGGTGTCAACAGTTCTACTTTTCAAATTTCAGTTCCTAAATCCAGCTGCCCCCTCCTTAGCTAGACACTCAGAGACTGAGTGCTCACTCTTCTTTTATAATGCAGGCTCAGAAAAGGGGTTGGAGGTGTGAATTTATTTATTTATTTTATTTCCCTTCTAAAACTTGAGAGTTTGAGAGTCTTGTGGGTATAATGTGATACAGTAGAAATCCTGAAAGCTGGCAGGTTTGTTCGACTCTAAAGTTTTCCTCTTTGGGGTGGCATGGGTTTAATCCATCAGTTAAGAGAGTCTGACCCATTTTGCCATGCAACAGCTAAACCCTTAATCCCAACAGATTCATTTTACAGTTCAGATCTGGCCACTGATACTGCACTAATTCAGACTCTCACAGGTCAACACCATAGAGCAAAGAGGGCTTATTCTCCCCTCTCCTGAGACCATCAGGACAAAAATGGCTTCTCTCTCAAGACGGGTGCAAATATCTCTAAGATGTTGCTATTTACTATTCTACTTCCTGATGGAATTTGCTGTGTCTTTATCAATAACGGGTTTTAAATATCCAGTGATATGTTTAATATGCTGAGAACGAAATGATAATATCACTAAGCCTTTTCTCTTTTATTATTTTATATTTAAAAAATTTTTTGAGACATGGTATCACAGGGTAGCATAGGCTGACCTCAAACTCCTACAGGGTGGGGGGACACTACACTTGTTTTCAAAGCACTATCATTTTTTATTCTTTTAAAAAATCAACAATATTTAACAATATGAATATTAGTTAAAAAAATAACTGGGGATAATGAAAACAGGCTGTAGAAATATCAGTACTTATATATTTTGAACCTAAAACATTCATAGACTTAGTAAAAATTGATATTGTAGATAGATCAAAAACTTATCTGTTAAACAGGAAGCTTGTATTTTTAATGCAGGGAAATTTTTCAATAGAGTACACACACTCAATTCTGTGTTTATAAATAGCAGAATAGACTGCCATAAGCATAGGATGGTACTCATCAATGTGTAAACATCAACTTATTATTCTAATCTCATGCTCACACACAGTGTCTCAAGCTATTCCTACAGTGAAGACACGTCCACAGCCTCTGTGCTCCAGTCACAGGAGGTGCCTAGCAAACAACACTAGTCAAAATAAAGAACCATTTGTAGGGTAAGACTGTTAGCGTCACATCTGTTTTAAAGAAGAGCAAATGGGAACCCAGAACATCGTAATGAATTTCCTTAAGTCTAAAGACATGAGATGATTCTCATTCCATGTTTCTGATGCTGCATTGAACACAGCATAAAATGATTTCACTGGAGTAAGGTGCTCCCCAAAGTTCTACATGTGAGATACAAAACTTTTTTTTTTATAGGATTTTCTCCTGATTTGATGAGACTTAAATACTGTTTTCTCAGCGTGTTCTCAAAATACACCAAACATACCCATTTTCTCTGCAAACTATTATTCACTTACAATAGAATTCTCTCTTTTTGTTTCTTCCTGTATTTTTGTATTTCACAAGTTACCACCTTCTAACTATATAAATGTCACTTTATGAAGGGCCTAAGGGTGACATAAGCTGGGCATAGTCTTTGGGTGTGCTCTCAACTCAGAGCCAGAATTAAGAAAATGCACAGATAATAATTATAGTACAAAATCATGTGTGGCAAATCTAATGAGAAGCTGTAGGATAAATTGTCCCCATAATTCAGGAACACTCAGAAAAGGTCAGGACAGTATCTAGGCTGGATCTTGAAAGAGTTTTTGATTTTGACCCAGGGTTTTCCTACACAGCCCAGGATGGCCTTGATCTCATGATCCTTACACTCCATTCCACTTGAACCTCCATAGTGTTAGGATTACAGTCATACTCAGCTGAACAGGTTTTTAATAAATAGAAATACGGGTAATAGACTTCTGTCGTAATGCCAAATATAAAACCAAATGTAGCATCCATTTTGACTGAGAGCATACTCTCATATAGATAAGGTTGGTGTGAGTGTAAGTGATATAAGTCTTTTGGAGAAAACTTTAGAAGAATCATATAAATATTTATACATATTCATTTTTCGTGTGTGTTTATTGAACTTCTGCTTAGTGGAGTAAAAGAAAAACAATATTCTCTCAACAGGTAAGATTAAAGTAATTAGAATTATCATGAAGAATTAATATGTTTAGCATTGAATTATCTTTACCACAAATAGGAAAAAAATGTCAAGTTGTATACCAAGAGAGTCATTTATAGGAACAAAACAAAAGATATCATGTATGCAACTATAAGGACAGTCATGAAATATGAATTTCATGATTGCGTGGGTAGGCATGTGATAGATATATAAAACATATATAAAGAGAAATGTCTTGATGTTTACCAAAGAAGCTGATATGGTGGTTACCTTTGGGAAAAAAATAGTCTAGACCTTACGTTCTATTTGGAATAAAAACCCAGATAATACATATTTTATAAGTAATTTAAGATGTAAAATAACAAGTCAGGGCTGTGTGAGCATAAGGAGGGACTCTACTGCCTCACCCACCCTCTTTGACCCCACCTCGCTTCTCTTAACCCATGGCAGTGATCTGACCTAGTTATGAGATTGTTTTGAAAGAGTCTCTGTCAGGCCATTTGAACTTAAATTGAGGAAGGAAGGACCAGACCAGGGAGAGATGTCTCCACTCATAGATTAAACTCTTGTCATTTAAATATCCTCTTGCCAACTGACATTGCAGATAAGGGGAGGTGGAGCACTCGGCCTACAGTACTTTCCCATGTCACCAAATGCTCCAACTTGTCATCTTGCTCTTCTGTGGACAGTAGAACTTTTCCTGCTGTTTTACTGTTTTCCAATGCAGAAGTCATTCCTGTTGTCTCCTCAAGAACCTTAGGTAAGTTGTACCATTTTCCTAGGAACATTTCCTACCATTCCTAACTCCAATTTTAAGTCAAATTGCCTTCTGGAACCAATAAAAATCACACATCACCTCATTGCTTATCTTCTCACATCCAAAGAAGCCTGAAGATTTGTCAAGGTAATTTCCCTTTAATTTTACCATATCACACTAGTTATCGGTGAGTGAGTAAATAGCTGTGGAAACTCTGGAAATAATAACGCACTATAACACCGACAGAATAGTATGACACGCTGCAGGAAGGGCTTCCCTAAGATGCAAACTGGTTCCTGGAACCTGACAAAGGGACCCATGTTCTAACTGCCAACCCTTGCAAGGGTGTGATTTACGGCACTGAATCACTTGGCAGCTCACCTGATGGTTACATGAGCTGTGGCAGCATGTGAGATACTGTGTGCTCCATGGGAGGGAGTCAGAAACTGTCCTCACCTCCGAGAGGAACAGTGGAGGGTGTGCTACATCATTATTCATGAGACTAGACACTGGTGTACTCATGAACATGTTTCTATGCTCCCAGTGATGGCTAACTTTGCTGTCCCCCTGACCCATTCAGGGATGTTCAGGACAATGGATTGTGAATGTTTCTAGAATGGATTAGCATCTAAATCAATGGACCCAACAACAAAGAACCACACTCACTGAGGAGCTGGTTACTATCTAGTCTGTGGAGGGCAGAGTGGGGAGGAAGGGTGAATTCTGTTTCTTCTGGAACTGGGACATTTACAGTTTCCAGCCTCGGACACCAAAGCTCCAGGTGAGCCGGCATTGAAATTATAGGATTTACACCAACTCACAGTTCTTTTCAAGTCTTTGAACTTTTAGTAAGGATTATCACCAAAGATTTTCAGGCCTTTGGGTTCAGACTAAATTTTTCCCCAGCTCTCCTTAGCTGGTAGATGGCATATAATCACAGTTCTCAGCTCACATCACAAGTAAGCAAATCCTCCTATAATGGTGTCTCTCATATATATCTCAGGAGAACCCCGACTAATGCACCTCTTCCACCTAGACACAAAAATGGTTTGGTGAAGAGGATTTATTGAGGTAGGACAGTACTGGGTGTTCAGTGAGCTGAAGAGTGGTAAAGATCACACCTCTGTGAAATTTGTGGAGCATTTCATAGAGAGTTGAGATTCTGTGTGGTGAGGTAGAGAAAAGAGCCATGCTTTGAGTTATGATTATTGTTGTTCTCCTATCCACAATGCAGGGTATGGGGCCTGGAAAAACTTACTACACCAAATAATTGAATACCTAGGGTGATAGAGCTTGCAGAATGCCAGTCCATGAGGAAGCTAAACCACAGCTGAATACCAGTGATAAAGTTGTCACATGGTTGTTCAACAATCTCGACAGTCTATGACTCAGCCTTTTTAAAATTGGATGCATGTATGTGTGTGCATTGCAAACAGGTGGAGGCCAGGGGCTGATGTCAAGTGTCTTCACTGATTATTCTGTTTATCTTGTGAGATAGGGACTCTCAGTTAATCTGGAGCTTTAGCTAGGCTGGCTTTTCATCAGCTTCAAGTGCCTACTTGTCTTTGTCCCCTCCTCCCCAGCGCTCAGGTTATGGGAGCATGTTGTCATGCCCAACTTTTATGTGGGTTCTGGGATCTAAACTCGTTTTATATATACATAATAATAAATATATGCATACATAACTTTATATATACATATGTAACTTAAATAATATATATGGAGTATACAAAATAATGAGATTATTATTTTGTGATTTTTTTCATATGTGTGTAAATACAACAAATCTTGATAGAAGTCACCCTCCCTACTGTGCCCTTTTTAACATTGGAAGGATAATCCTCAGTATCAGAGGTAATTTTTGATAAAATTTTAGAAATCTCTGAATGGATTTGGAGATTGGTCTAGTCAACTTGAATGATGAGAAATCATTGGGAGCCACAGTTCTAAGATGAGACAAACAGAATACCCTCCTACACATTACTGACAATTTGGACACAGCCTCTTAAATGTTCTATGCTCAAATCTACTACTGGGTTTTTGCGGTATAGTGAGGATTCTTGGACCCTCTTGGTGTTTAGCACATAGAAGAGCCTGTATAGCTAAGCTTCACTGTGCTCTACAAACTGTATTCTTAGACAATGAACTGGTTTGTCTGGGAAATACTTATTCCCTTGAATATTTCAGTGATAATTCTTACAGATTGAATCTGTGTAACTCTGAGATTATTTTCATGATTCCTAGAGTATAAGCTCTGGTGTCAACATTATTAACCTATTTTCAAGAGTATGAACTTAATGATTCTTTAATTATGATTAAATTTTGAAGTGCCTGCAGCTAATTAAAACGTAAGCATGTGTAATCCTAAATACCTTTACAATATGCATCTCACTTGGCATCTGAATGAGGATATAAAATTGACTTTCAGATTTAACAGTATTTTTTTCTCTTTCTGCCTATTTTAAGAAACACAACAATCTGAAGATACTTCAAGATACTTCCTCACTGCTTTGAATAATTTATGACCAAATATTTTTCCAAGTCTTTTATCCCTTGTGGTAGTATTTTGCCTCTGAGTTCCTTATCTAATTGCTATAAATGACAATGTGAATTATGTTGAAAGAATGACAAGAAAGGAAAATTTATTACGTGCAGTTTAATACATATCTACACAGCTATAAGCAGTGGTTGAAATACTGAAAGTCTTGAGTATTAGTTGGTGAATAGCCAACACACTGCTCCCTCTCAGACATCATTCTGGTCTGCACAAAAAGGCCATATAGATTATTAAATATTGCGGCTTACTGTATGAATCCCACTTAGTATTTTATAACTCAGAACCAATAATGTTTGAATAAAAGCTGGGTGCTAATACAATTCCTAACTGGAAGGAACAAGAACAACCCCTTAGGAACATGGCAGAGTTCAGAGGAAAGAAAGGGACATTTCTAGAAGAAAGAAACATAAAGGTCCTTGGGGAGTACTGAACACAGATTGGCACTTAGAGATTGAGGCATGCCTGTCCACTGAAGAATGAACATTTGTCCTTTGTTTTCACCCAGGAAGTGGGAGGCTGTGCTGCAGGGATAGATTTTTGCTACAGTCTTAGATTCTTTTGTTTTTACTACCATTGAGGGTAGAGGCAAGGATGCCTTTTTTTTTTTTTTCTGGTGGGAAAGTCTTTTGGTTTCTCTTTGCAGTGCCCAGGACTGAATGTGGGCCCTTCCTCATTCTATAAAGGCAAGACTTCTGCTAACCCTGAGCTTGAACCCCAGCCCTGGAAAAGTCTATTGAAAAAGAATTTAACAGCAAGATTCCTCCCTGTGCAGGTGTATGGGTCAGATTTCCAAAGTTTGCAATGGGAGTGGAATTCCAGTCCTAATTTTGTGGGACACAGACTCAATATTCCATTGCAGACCTATGCAGCCACAGGAGCCTTCAGAGAAACAGAGACAAAAGAACACTCAACATCATTTCCATGACCCAGGCATGATGGGCAGACATGGGCTTTGGAACTTCATCACCATGAATAGTAGAACCCTAAGGACTAAACACATCTCCAAGGAGCCAGAGGGATCAGGTGTAAGGGAAACCAGTTTCTGGACTGAGCTAATTAGGGCAGGGGGATTCTGATTGAAAAAAACAAAAACAAAAACAAAAACAAAAACAAACAAACAAACAAACAAAACCACAAAAATGATTTCAGTTAAAATAAGTGAAGCCTGATCTGACCTAGTCTGGTGATCAGATGGCCAAACACCCTGACGGTCGTGCTGGAACTCTCATCTAAAAACTGATGGAAGTGGATGCAGAGATCCTCCGCCAGGCCCCAGGTGGAGCTCCAGGAGTCCAATTGTGGAGAAAGAGGAGGGACTGTAAGAGCATGAATTGTTGAGCCCAAGATTGGAAAAGCACAGGGACAAATAGCCAAATGAGTGGAAGCACATGAATTAGGAGCCAGGGGCTGTGGAGCCCCCAGCTGGAGCAGGCCCTCTGGATAAGTGAGACAATTGAATAGCTTGATCTGTTTGGGAGGCATCCAGGCTGTGGGACCAGGACCTGTCCTTAGTGCATGGCTGTTTGGAACCTGGGGCTTACACAGGGACACTTTGCTCAGCCTGGAAGGAGGGGACAGGACCTGCCTGTACTGAATCCACCAGGTTTAAATGAATCTCCAGGGGTGCCTTGATCCTGGAGGAGATGGGAATGTAGAGTAGGAGATGGGGGAAGGTGGGGGCGGGGGCAGGAGAGGGGAGGACAGGGGAACCCATGGCTGATGTGTGAAATTAAAACACAAATATAATAAATTAAAAAAAGGAGAGAAACACATAAGTGAAGCGATGAAAGAAAGGACAGAGGAAGACACCAGTCTAAGGAAGTAATGGGTGGATCTAAAACACGAGATAAAGCCTTATCAGTGAAAATTACAGTCATTGAAATGAAGGCAAATGAGGTTAATAGCGTATTAGGAAACAGGTAGACAGAACTGTAATTTCAAGGATGCATTTAAGGAAAACAACCAGAATGGAGCAGAGAGGAAAAAAATTATTAGAATGTTACATGTATCTATATCTATCTATATCTCCTCAACAAAAGGACCTAGAACAGAGAGAACAGAGAAGATGTGCTAAGTGCACAGCAAAGTTTAGAAATATTCCAGAACTTAAAGATACTATAACTTCAGATGAGATAAGCTAATACAGGGCATGCAGTTTCACACCTGTGTACTGCCACCAGCACAGTGTCTTGAAACTATGCTGAGAGTGATCTGTAGTGTCTGGATGACTTTTGACTCACTCACCCCTCTCCTTGTTCCTAACCATTCCTATTCTTACAGGCTTCCTCTTCCTTTTCCTTCTCTTCCTCCTCCCCCTCCCCCTTTCTGCTTCCTCTTCCTCCCTGCTTCTCTCCTCCTCTATTAAAATCTGGGTGATTGTAACTCTGTTTTTTCATTGATTCTGGAGAATAGCTATGGAATGATTTTATTTTCTCTTTCTCACACTGCATATCCAATCCATCTGGACATTTAGATGAATCTATCTTTAGAATATAGCCAGAATCTTGCCATGCCTACACCAACACTGTCATATCCATTTCTAGACTCTGGGAACTCTTAATTTGGGTGACTGCATTGCCTTCCATATGCATGTGTGCATGTGGATGTGTGTACGTGTGTACGTGTGTGTGTGTGTGTGTGTGTGTGTGTGTGTACGTGTGTGTGTGTGTGTGTGTGTGTGTGTGTCTTAAGTTCTACCCTATGTTCAACATGGCAGTCCAGTGAACTTTAAAAAAAAAGAGTGATGCAGAATTACATTTTTCCCTCCAGTAGAGGTATCCTGAATGCTATCATGGGGGCTTTGGACTCTTTCTCCAGATATCTATGTAGTTAATTTTCATTGAGTTCATTTTTGTTGATGCAAAGTCCTTGCCCAAATGTCACCTTTTCAATGAGGCCTCCCTTACCTCTTGTTCTGTCTCAGTATTCCCAATTCCTTATACCTTGTTCTATTTTATTTTATAACATGTACTGATTTCCTATGTACTACATCATTTATCATGGCCATTGATTATTTGAGTTCCCCTGTGTGTCACAGACTGGATAGGCCTTTTTGTTCAGTAGGGAGATTTTCAGCATGTGGTACATAGCTAATAGATAATCAACTGAGTCAATGATTTGACAGAAGCTAAGTATTTGCTCTGTGACTTGGATTAGATCTTTCTCCTATATATATTTAGAATACTGCACTAGGAAAGCAAGTCTAAATTGTATACATAAGAAAGTCATGTTGCAATCATAAGAAAAAAATAACTGGGATTATTTGTTTTGTATTCCTAAAGGAACAAATCAATTTCACATTCTATAAAAAAGGACAATTTGTATATTCA
Organism: Onychomys torridus; assembly: GCF_903995425.1. Classification (NCBI taxonomy): domain Eukaryota; kingdom Metazoa; phylum Chordata; class Mammalia; order Rodentia; family Cricetidae; genus Onychomys; species Onychomys torridus. The sequence continues at coordinate 42,467,682 of NC_050459.1, forward strand.
AGCCATTATTTTTGAATTGGGTATATTTTAAGATCATCATCATCATCATCATCATCATCATTATTACTTTTCTATTGATGGATTCCCTGCAGAACCACATAACAGCAAATTTAAGAATGCTCAGGTAGAAAAGAGAATGCCAGCACAAGGCAGATATTGTGCCGAATGCCCATAACTTTGTGTCCCTTTACTAAGGAAAGCATTTGTCACTATATTTTGAAAGTATTATAGAGACCAGGGCAAAAGGAATGAATACTGAGACTATGAAGTCACTGATATGAAGAACACTAGCTGCATTAAATTCATAAAGTTAAACTATGACCCAAAAGGGGCTATTCTGGTGGAGTTGGTTGGCAGCTCTTAGCCATGGGTTCCTGTAACTAATCATGCTTGTCATCCTCATTGTGGACACTCTGTTTCTTCTCTCTTCTAGCATATGTCTAGAGCAAACACAGACTTATTCTCCTTAGCTCAGTTGACACGTCTGGGGATCTGAAAAGCGAAGGTCAAAAAATACAGAAATTACTAGACTGTGGCGTGGGGGAAGCACAAAATTAATTTTGCTGTTGGAGAGTGTGTTTCCTCTTTTGCCTGCTCGCCTTAGCTGCAGGTGCCCCTGGCTATACCGTAGTAGTGCTGAATGGTTAACCCTTGGTCACGACTCTCAAGGCTTTTTAGTTACACTTTGCAGGCCTACTCTGCTTAGAGGACGCAGCTTCAAACCTTCAGCAATATTCCCTAAGCAACCTGCCATCTTTTGAGTGAACGGACAGGCTGCAGTGAACTCGAGAGCGCCCTCAAGTGGCTCTTACCAGAAATAAACTCGGCAGGGTCCTCTCTTGGCAGAGCCCTCTCTAGACCTGTGCTTTTTAATTCAGTACTAAGACCACGGCTGTATTTTAATGCAAGGGAGTATGTATAGGACAATAACCACAAGGGGCTTCTTTTATGAGGAAAAAAAACAGATTTTTTTTTCCTCAGTGCTTTAACTGTGGAGACGTGCCCAGGATTATTAATTGTTATTATTAAAATTAACTTCATTGGGGCCATACCTCCTCATAGTCTCACGGCACTTATTAACCCACAGAAAATAAAGTTGTCTGCATGGCATAGTCTAAGAATGCAGGCTGAAGCAAACGAAATTCCTTTCTTTCGTGGAGGCATACAATTTCCACCCCCCAAACTAGGACAATGTACCACTTATGTTTTATATTGCACTGAGACTTCCAGCCTTTTCCAAAAGTCCTTTCACAAAATTGATAGATTATTCTCCCTATTAAAGGGTCTTTTATTCTGGGTGCCAGACCTGGCTTTCCCAGTTGAAATATTGCTTTAGCTTTTTTTTTTTTCCTACCATGGTGGCATTTCACTGCTGAATAAAATTACAAATTGTATACATGATTTTCCAGGGCACAGAAAAGTCTCAGAGGGCTTGAAATGGGCACAGGAAGAGATATGTGTGTTTGTTATTCTTAAGTAGACCTGGTAGGAACCTATGGACCCATGCAAATTTCTATCAGGCTGTATGGTGCATAGAGAAAAGAGTATTATGTAGAAAACATGAATTATAGGCTCGTGTCGGCTACCAAACAGCCCAACACTTTAGTGGCACACAGGAATGTGCACATGTGACATGTGACAGCAGCTGCCATTTACTGGGTTTTTGTTTGTTTTGGTCATGAGTTTAATGTACATTAGTTTTAGCCATCTTGATTATTTTGCAAGTAGGAACTTTGGGTCATTTTAAAACTGAAAACGGAAGGAAAGTAGAGACCCATCTGCCCAACAAATAAGCGTTGCGGTTAGAATTTGAATCCAGGTCTCTCTGCCTTCCTCCACTTTTCAAAACATCAACCCTCCTGTTCCGACCTCCCATCTGGGATTAGAGCCATGCACCATCACCACTTTGGCCAGAATCCAGGTGAAATACTATACTTTCATGGAATAACATGGCTGTATTGGTCTTTCCTCCTTGCCATGTTGAAATAGCATGACAAAAGAAAATGAAAGAAGCCGTAGTTGCTTTTGGCTCACAGCTCAAGCGTGCAGTCCATCATGGCAGAAAAGGCAGCTGGCATGAGGCAGCTAATTATACTATGTCCCCACCCAGGGAGCTGAGTGGTGAATCCTTGTGTCCAGCTGGCTTCTTCTGTTTGTTCAGTTCAGTGCTCCAACTCAAAGAATGGTACCTCCTTTCAGTTACAGTGGGTATTGTGACTTTAATTTATCGAATCTAGAAACTCCCTCATAGACACGCCCAGTGGTTTGCTTCTTAGGTGATTATAATCTTGACACATTGACACTCAATATTAGCCATCGCACAATGTGCCCCCAAGTCACTTTATCTCCGTTTTACATCTTCTACCTATACAATGAAGGTATCAAATTATGTGTTAGCTTAGACTCCATAGTTACTTTGTGGTCTAGAATATAGATCCAGTCTTGTGTGCTGCAAACATCCTGTAAAGCTAGCTAGCCTAGCTCTGTTTCAGCATTCATTATTCACATGACCAGAGCAAAGTATTGTGGGTACTAGAGACTAAGAGATGAGACAGTGTTGTATGTGGTCCAGTGGCTATCCTCAGAGCACTGGCAATATAGGATGGGTCTGCAGCATCTTAGATGCATCACAGAAAGAGAAGTCTTGCAAGTTCATTGAAGATCCAAAGCCTAAGTGGAGTTTTGCTCTGTGACCAGGGGTAGAGGCAGTAGAAGAAGTTCCTTTAAATATCCATGTTGGGAGAAGTGACTGTGGTCACTGAGAAATCAGGTTCAAGATTTCGGGTCATGTTCTCATTCATCCAAGTTCACAGTCTCTGCATCCATGCTTACTTAGCCTTAGACCATAAGAACAATGTTATAATAAAGAATTCCCCAGAGAGTTACTCTAAAATCCTGAAGGCCGAAGGGGTCCAAACCCTAAACTTCAAAGTGCCTAGTGCTACCAAGTGGGAAAACTCATAGTTGACCTTCTGAGATAGTTGCAATGAAAACGCAGGTGTGTTGAAACTGTTTGATGAAATCACCTTTTGGGGTGGCGGAGGTGGCTCTGTGGAGTACATGAAGCATGAGGAGGACCTGGGTGTGGATTTCCAGAACACATGTGAGAGCTGGGTGGGCATGGCTAACACTTAGATTCCCAGCATTCCAGCAGCAGAGCAAGGCGATTGCCAAGAAGTTCACTGGTGAGATGTGCCAGCATTGGCAACCTCTAGGTTCAGCTAGACATTTCCTCAAGAAACGAACCTGAGAGTGGGCGAAGTAGACATTTGACATCACCTTTGGACTTCTGCATGTGTGCGCATACAGGTGCATACACATATGAACATGGATACAGATATACACACCACACATCCATGTAAAAAAGAAAAACAAAACACCTTTGGGCTATGGGTAGGAGTGGTACACAGAACATAAAGCACTTGTTTAGACTTGGGCCCTATCTCTAACAAGTCTTATTACATATGGGCAAATACTCTAAAATGCAAAATGCTCCAAGGTCAAGCATTTTGGAGAAGTCATCTTCAACGCATACTAAGGTCAATGTGTGGAAGGAACTGTTCTAGAGCCAGAATCAGATCAAGAAGGAAGAGCAAAGGACTCTGGGATCTTCTGCCCTGAGTTCTGGATTCCTCCTTTGTTCAGTCCGCATCTCCAGTCTCCATATTCTCTTCCTGATCTTTGACTTCTGTCTCCACTGTCACCATTCTAGGTTACTGTCATCCTGGATGGGCAGCTTCCTTTAGGAATGATGGTTTTGTCGACAGCAAGGCAATGCTGTAAGACATGAGGTGGGTCTTGAGCCATGAGGTCCTCTGGAGTCAGAAGTTCCACCAGCTAAGCTCATCTAGGCTACCTCTCCTACTCACAGCTTTGATGGTGGCCTGGTCTTTTCCTCTCCTCTGTGCAGTCCATGTATTTCCCCACCAGGGCAGCTCTGCCGAGACCAACCCTTCACTGGGGTACTCCTGTTTACTCAGTGAGACTTTCTTCTTATCTTGGAGGGCTTAGATTAGATGGCATCTGTTTGTAGAGGATGGTTTTCACAACCTTATTGGGTACGTCTTTCTCACCCTTAACCTCTTTCCAACAGCAAACTGAGTGTTTTATTCATATTGCTTATGCAAATTTTCTTATCCATTATTTATTATTATGATGGGTGTGTGTGTGTGTGTGTGTGTGTGTGTGTGTGTGTGTGTGTGTTTCACCTTATTTTTGAAATAAGGTCTCCCAATGACTTAAAGCTTGGTGTTTAGCTACTCTGGCTGGCCAGTGAGTTTACAAGATCTGCATTTCTTTGTTCTCTAGTACTGGGGTGAGAGGCAAGTGTGGTCATGCCTGTCTTTATGTAGATGCTGGCGATTTGAATTCAGGTCCTCATGCTTTCACAGCACTTTTACAGACTGACAAATCTCTCCATGCCCTATAATAAAAATGATAATGTAACAACTATTATTACTGTTATCATTATGTTATTGTTAGAGACAGAGTCTTTTGTATCCTCAAACTTACTATGTAGTGAAGGGTGACCTTGAATTTCTGATTTTCCTGCATCCACTTCCAGAGTGCTGAGAAATATAAACCACACTTTGCTTAAAATGTGCTGAGGACTGAACTGGGGGCTTTTTACATGTTAAGTAGAATTGTATTATATGAGTTGGGCTTTTTTTTTTAAATTTTTAATTTTCTTGGTTTTTCACCTTTGGACCCAGAACCTAGCATGCACCCCTTATGGTGGTTTGAATAGGCATGGGCCCCATACACTCATGTGTTTGAATGCTTGGTGTGGTGCTAGTACGTCCCCCAAAATACTGTGCACCCTAATAAACTTATCTGGGGTCAGAGAACAGAACAGCCACTAGATAGACATAGAGGACAGAAAATGGTGGCACACACACCATTAATCCTGTCACTTGGGAGGCAGAGATCCATCCAGATCTCTGTGAGTTCAAGGCCACACTGGAAACAGCCATGCATAGTGACACACACCTTTAATCCCAGGAACTGATAACAGGAAACAGAAAGATATATAAGGCGTGAAGACTAGGAACTAGAGGCTTTTAATCCTTTAGGCTTTTAGCAGCAGTTCAGCTGAGATCCATTCCAGTGAGGACTCAGAAGCTTTCAGTCTGACAATTCATGGAAATAGGATCAGCTGAGGAATTGTCGAGGTGAGGTGGGCTGTGGCTTGTTCTGCTTCTCTGATCTTTCAGCATTTACACCAATATCTGGCCCCTGGGCTTTTTTTTTTTTTATTAATAAGACTGTTTAAGATTTATGTTACAGTTTGACCCATAAGGAGTGGCACTGTTAGGCGGTATGGCCTTGTTGGAGTAGATGTGGCCTTGTTGGAGGAAGTGTGTCACTGTGGAGGCGGGCTTTGAGGTCTTATAAATTCAAGTCTGGCTAGTGTCACACAGTTTTTCCTTCTGCTACCTCTGGATCAAGATGCAGGACTCTCAACTCCTTCTCCAGCACCATGTCTCCTTGCATACCACCATGTCTCACCATAATGATAATGGACTAAGCCTCTGAAACTGTAAGTCAGCCCCAATTAAATGTTTTCCTTTGTAAGAGCTGCCTGGGTCATGGTGTCTCTTTATAGCAATAGAAACCCTAAGACATACCAACCACCACATTTGCTTGGTCACTTCTGTGCTCTCCTTGGGTGTTGGCTCACAAATCACATCTTTTTAAAACGTTTTTCTGGCTTCTAGGCTAAACTAGGTCCACAGCTATTTGATCCCATGATTCTGACGATCCCTGAGCTAGTGTTAATCACAGCCTGGTCAGTATTGTGCATACTTACCTTTAGTGCCATTCACCAGGATTGTTATTAGCAATGACAAAGACCTAAGCCTCTGGCACCAAAGCTGTCTACAACAGTATGAAATCAGGACATGAGCTTGGGGTAGTGGCCTAAGCTTAAAGTCTTAGTATGCAGAAGGATGAAGCAAGGCCATTACTGAGAGATGGAGCCCAGCCTGGACTACAGAGTGAGTTCCATGTCAGCCTGGGTTGAGGAGTAAAACTATCTCAAAATAAAGAGAAAAGAACCAGAAAGCATAATCAGAAAATAACTCATAGAAAGGCTTGGTTATTGAGGGAGGATATGGGGAGAGGAAAACAGGTCAAGCATTCACAATTTTTACAATGGATGAATTAATTAATTAATTAGACCTTTACCAATCAATGGCCACCCTCATACCTTCATTCTCAGTTATACAATATAGAACACAGCACTGAGTAACATCCATTCATTCTTATGATAAATATCTTATAGATATTTATTGAGCATGTATTATGCGACAGAGTTACAAGTTGGAGATATAAGCAAGGAACTATCCTAGGGAAGGTGTGTTTATGAATATTCACAATGAAACAAAAAGGCTAAAGGACTCACAAGCAGCAGAGAACAAATGCATCTGCAAGGGAGAGTCGGGTAGGCCTGGGAATAGGCTGTAAAGGAAGTCATGTTTGTCTCAGTTGAAGAGATGGGGCAACTTTTCACAAGCCCTGACATTGTAAAATGCTTTGCAAGAATATTTAAAGCCCCCAGTGCAGCTCAGGGCGGCTCTGAAATGAAGCATGAGGTCTGGCTGGATGTAACATAAAAGCTTGCCATAGCATGTGATAGCTCTAGGTTCTTAAATGTCATGTGATGGGGACGTGAGCGTGGGAATGGGACTGTACTCAGCAAAGACAGGCAGGCTTTGGGCAGTTTTGGGGGGAGTGAAAGGAAGGAAGAACACGCTGTTTCTGGAGACATACACAGCAATCAATCTTTGTAGCTGTGCAGAGAGGTGGGAAATATTGGATCAGGAAGCTTAGTATTCAGGGATGTTGTACAAAGAGAACATTTGAGCAAGAGGCCAAAGCAATGGATTGCTAAGCAAGAAGCGGGGATTCCGAGTAGGGTGAGGTGATGGGAGATAGCTCAGTGCTGGAGGCAGAGATGAAGTTAATATATAGCCATCCTAATGTCTATGAGGGCCCATTGTGAGATGTGCTTTCCCGTATCATTTCCCTGAACTTACTCGGTGAAGCAGGCACCATGATTATCTTCATATTTGCCGATAAGGAAGTTGAAATGCAAAGGTATAGTGGCTCCCTCAGTGTCACATGACTCCCCAGGTAAAACTTCTTAGGAGAAAGTGTGGAATAAAACAATATCCCCCCTGTGCTCATCTATCATTCAGAGAAATCATAATATTTCTACCACTGCTTCCTTGTCTAGAAAATGACACCAAAACTCGAGAAACTTCTTTCCTAGGAATGCTACTCCATTTTACACACAGCCACAAATGCTAGAAGTGACACAGAGATCTGGCTTCTGTTGCCAATGAACTGCCTCCTGATTGGTATATTATTTTGCATATCTTGTAAATCCCAGAAAGAGCAACCAGCAAAGGAACCCTGCCTATGAAGTAACTGAGAGTCTCTTACATCCTGGTGTGGACATGGGATGCATTTGCTATTCCAAAATCTTCCCCAACAATAAGAAAGCCCTTTTAAAGGCTTTTCAGGAAGAAATATGAACCCATAGGTCTTTCTGGTTAAACAAAACAGAATTTAAGCAAATTGAATTGATTTAATCTGGAGTTATACAAATGTAAAACACATGTTTTCAACAAGTATTTTTTCTAAAAAAATTAAACCATTAATATTATTTCTGATATTTACCTTTCTTCAGATCTACAAAAATGGAATTAAAATGTAAATTATGTTCTCTTATTTTTTGATGTCTTAACATGAAGATTATGCCATCTTTCTTAAAAAATAAAAATGTGCTTAATGCAATACAATTGGGATCACATGATCCTGCCCTTAGAGTAAGGAGGCATAAAAAAACAAAACAAAACAAAGAGAAATGAACCAATCTTATATAACCTCTTCCCGATAAATTATTTTAAAATTTAAAGTTGTACTAAAAATCTTCTTTTCCTAAACTTTGGCCCATCTTTTATTTACTGTGTTTTGTAGCGGACAGATCATTTATTTTCCCATTCAACTGCCATCCATAACAATAATTTAAAACCAGCTAATAAACATTATGGTTTGTTAGAACTGCTACCGATTAAATCTTAAGTGTCTAATACACACAAATATAAACAGAATGTAATTAGTGCTATTTAAAGAACCCATTTTTAACTTAGATTAACCATACTTTCCATTTGCTGAGGATAAACACTCATAAATGAAACCCATTGCTGAGCAAGAAGCAATTACTTCAGTTTAAAATATTAATATGCACCGCCTTTTAAAAAGCCATGGAAAATCATTTATGTAGTGCACTGTACAGATTCGAGTCATACCCAAAAGGAAGAATGGGATTGCGTTCTGTGTCCTAATTGAGAAGCAATCAAGTGAGGGATGGCGTGTCCTTCCCCTTTATGAGGCCCATTAAACTCTGCTTCAATGACTGCAGTTTCCAACATAATATTACCATGTATGTTTAAGTGTGATTTAAAATCGCATGCACACACGAACACACAGAAAAAGCAAGGGAAATTGTACTTTTGACAAAACCCTCCATAAGCCTATTTTTAGGTCTAAGTAGGGTGACTTTATAATCTAAACTAATAGTTAACTTGAGCATATTGACAAAGACATTCTGATAGAGAGAAAGGGAAGGTACCATGCACTATCACTGAAAAAGAATACATTGAGTCAGATTGAGTCACTGTTTCCATGGTGTTTCTTGTGGTACTCCGGGTTGACTACAAAGCTTCCTTAGCTTAGCGTTATATTGAGTGTGGGTAAATGCACACTTTGGGTTGCCGCTATGAGTTAACCACGGGTCAAGGCCAGTTACAATGGGCTCCATTGTCACAAAAGGCTTCCAAGCCTCTGTAGAGGTCCTCAGAGCAGGGCTTTGTCTATTTCCTCACAGTGACACCCACTCATGGAAGAATCTTGGTGGATCTGTTAACCCTTGGTCTGCTGGAAATGGTCATAATCTTTAGAAGTTGCTTCGATCATGTCCCTGTACAAAGTATGATACTGAGTAAGGGTGTGGGCAATTTCAATGTCATAAGATGAAAGTTAATAGAACAGACAAGCCTTATCAATAAGCCCATGTCTGCCCATAGTTGAGAGTGAATGCAGAGACTACTGTTTAATTCATCACAACCCAACTTCGACGCAGATGAGTCTGTAGACGATTAACAGTTATGGACATATCTGCCTTGAAGTATATGTGAAGCTCAAGATTCTAAGACTATCTTTTGTTGAAACCCATTTACAAGGTTATAATCAAGTATTTTATTCTGAAATGTAGAAACTTCCACTCTCACTAAAGGTTATAGAAGTGTAACAGCTTTAAGGGCTAGGATAAAAAAAATCTTTACAGGATGACTTGATGGCTGGCCTTAGGCAATATTACCAAGTAAATGACACTTGTCTTGGAAACTAGCAGTTCTGCTCTGTGTCTTCTATTCTGTCCCGGAAGCTTCTTGGGGCCCCTTGAATTTCTGGACAGAGCTGCATCCCACCACAAGTGCTTTTCTGGGGGTAACTTTTCTGAAGATTCTTCAACAGAACCCTCTATTGTTATTATCCTTTTCCTTAGCCCCTTAGGATTTCTTCTGTTCCTTCAACTCCAGATAGAACCTCATCTAAAAATAAATTCAGTGCCTCATTTGATATTTCATTCCTAGTAGATAACAACAACAATGATAAACCAAGACTGAGATTTACTTTTCTGTAAGTGTCCTGGGTTAATGCCTGACCAAGAATATGGTGGTAGAAAGTTTTGGTTGATTTAGTGAGATCATGTTAAAGGCTTTCTGAGATACAGTGTCTAAGTGGCTGCTTATTATATAAAACTTTGACAGCCAGTCACATGTCTTTCATCATTAAGTAAAGGGGCAGGTCACATGGCTTTGATTTATTGCTGCATCATGCCCAAACTGCTCCCTAAAAACTTTCAAAAATTGAAAAACAATGACTTTTTTTTAAAATAAAACTCACCATTTTTCCTAATTTTAGAAACATATCAGTATTAATTGTTTTCATTTTGCCACAATCCACCGATTTGAGCAACTTGAGAATTCTAAGAATAGGAAAGTTCATTAGGAAATATTTTGATTATGTCTACACCACCATCTTTGGCACTGGCCACCCAAGCAGGTAAGGAGTTGTAAATGTTTCCCTTTGCTGAATATACTGTGAACCAGAGTTTTGCCAAGATTATTTTGAAATGGACCTAATGTTGTTGGCACCTCAGGGACTAAGTTGTAGTCCATATCTTTATAAAATTTTATAACTCATTGACTAAATAGCCTGAATTAGTTGACTTTATTGTTTGGCAAATACTTGATAGCCAATAGATTTAATACATTGTTAATTATCCTAGTCTCCTTAAAATAGTATTTTCATTTTTATAACCAAGAATATTTAGAGGCTAATTAGAAATCCAGTAATGTGAATTGTAAATTATGTGTAATTACAATAAAACTAGTGAAGAATAACACACATTACTTATAAATTGTAACACTGTGATAAATTAAAGCAATTACAGGTAAACCAATAATGTTCTTTAATTAAGTAGTTATGAATGAGAATTTGTGCTTTGCATTCACAATAACCTATAAGGTTGAGTATTGTATTTCTGGCTTCTGCAGAAATCGATTGCACTCTGCTGTGACACTCTGCTAAGAATAACTCCTAAGTTCATTACTGTCATTATGCCATTATCATGTAAAAACACCCAGGATTGTTAAATGTAAAGTGTGCTGACAAGCAGTCATCCATGCTTCTTAATATAATTATAATTATGTCACTATCACTTCATATGCTTTTATGAATCTGAGAGAAAGTTCATATTTCCACAAGTCTTCAGTATTGGTTGCAAAGGAACAGAAGATAGTCTGTCGTAAGCTTACTGAAAATGCTATTGTATTTGACATTAATAAGGCTATTCATCCTCATAATTATCTGACTGCAGCCTGCCATCTATATGATTATGGCAATATTTATATGTTGCCAATCTGCTTATTATATTGTACATTGTTATGTTTTATTATAAATCTTGACATGTCCAAGTAGCAATTGATGTTATAGTGAGTGGAGAAGCGACCAATAGGCCACTCTTGCTCCCTGCGTGCTTTTAGTCAACGTCATGTTCATTTTGTGTGGATGTATTCAAACAAGTCTCTGGAGATGAAAGACAAGTCAATCCTCTAAGTTGGTAAAGACAGGAGAGGGAAGGTGCACATGATGAGGATGCACTGAGCCAGATTTAAATGTCTATAAGCTTGCTTGAATGGCGATATAAAAAAAATGAACATGGAAAAATTAAGACCATTCTGACTCATCCAGATATGCACATGCTGTTAATTGTTAATCTTCTTTAATGAATTAACTGTTGGAATTTTCCAAATGGAAGGGATGTTTAGATTAGTAACACAACATTGAAAATAGAATATTTTGAATGTTGCAGAATGATATACCTAATCCGTCATGTATTACCAATAATGGTTGTCATGTTTGATAATTGTTAAAAAAGATTTAATTTCTATGTTTATGAACTGTGTATCTACCTGTTGCCTTTGGAAGCAATAGGAGGGGTTTGTATCCTCTGGACCTGGAGTTACAAATGGTTGTAAGCTACCATATGGGTGTCAGGAATGAGCTGCAGTCCTCTGCAAAAGAGGTAAGTGTTCTTAACTAAGTATGGGATTTTATTCTATATGTAATCCATTTTATGGTATTGGGCAAAAGATAGAACCCCCTAGGTCAAAGACAAATGAATTTATTATTCAAAGCCTCCACAGAAACATGTGTGTTATCATGTTTGTCCCTTCTTCTCATGAATATAGCATGCATGAGCCCAGGTTGATGCAATCCACAATGGGTTTTCATGTGGCTGAGGAATACTGAGTGTGAGCTTTGCACCTTTCCTGGATCTCACTCTGTAGCCCAGGATGGCCTCGAACTCACAGAGATCCACCTGCCTCTGGCTCCCAAGTGCTGGGGTTAAAGATGTGAGCCAACACCGCCCGGTGAGTCTTCCACTTTTATAACAAGTAGTCAGAAAGTCTGGTCTTGGTCCCAGAGGGAGGCATTACCTCAAGTTGCTTTTATAAATGTGACCCTTAGAAATGAGAGAGAGTGAGGGAGAGAGAGCTGTCCTTGATAGACTCTTTTTTGTACTGATCTATGAAAGATGTTTCAGGTCTATCTGTCAACACAGACACACAAACACAGACACACATAGACACACACAGACACATACACAGACACACACACACTAAACATTTTGTTAGGTTCCTCTGAGTAACTAAAACTAGAAGTTGGCTTTGGGCTGTGAGCATAAAGCCTGAATTATGGTTTCATGTGCTTTGTCTCATCATGAAGGTTAACATAACTGGAAGAATTAGATGATGTATCTTGTTAAAATTGTCTTTTCAACTTAATTATTTACATTATTATCTTACTATATTACAAGTTTTTTTGAAAAATGAAGGCCACTCTTCATACTGTATGTCTTTGATCAGTAGGTTGAGACCAATAATGTGTGTGCTTTCAGGATAGAAGTTTAATATGAATAGTGAATAAGACTGCTAGGCAGGCTAGTAAGTAGGAAGTGAGGAATACAAAGGGGGGGTCTATCGCATTCCCCCTAAATGGCAAACTAGGAATTCAGAATATTTGGAATTAATTATTTTGCTAATTAAAAATTGATAAACACTTTCAAAAAATCTTTGTTTCATTTTCTAATTTTTAGACACTTTTAACCATTTATATATTTTTATTTTATGAATATGAATATGTTGTCTGCATGTATCTGACCATGTACATTCAGTGCCCATGGAGGCCAGAAAAGGACATTGAAACCCCTGCAACAGAAGTAACAGGGGGCTGTGAATCATAATGTGGGTGCTGGGAACTGAACCCAGGTCCATTGGAAGAATAGCCAGTGCTCTTAACAAGGAGCCATCTCTCCAGCCCACTGTAGTCTTGGATTTTAGGAAGAGTCTTATTGTGCAGTCCAGGCTGGTCTCCTACTCATGAGCAATCTCCCTTTCTCAGCACAAATTAGGCCATTATAGAAATATACAGGTATGTCTACCTAGCACATTTAATTTAATATAAAAAATCACCCCCAAAATAGAATTAATGAAAATTAATAACTGGATATATGACTTTCAATTTCTCATTGTTGACTTAAATGATTAGAGTCTGTGTAGCAATGATATTTTCAGTTAAAAATGATTCTACCTGAAGGCTAAGATCTTGAAGAAGTTAATTCATTCCATTTCTCCTGCATGAGTTCAGAACAATTTTTACAATATGTTTACCTTCTGTTTTGAGAAAGTCAGTTTTTAAGTAAACAGTGTCTTAACGGTTTGAATTGTTCCAACTGTTCTCCCAAAGTTGAAGAAAAGCTATTACATATTTATTATTTTACATTGTGTTATTTACTGTTATGGAGAATATGCACATTTTATTAGTGTTATTCAGAAAGCCACAAAATCATAATTCATGAGTAAAAAATTAAGTGTAACTAATTTGTTATTGAAAAAGATACTTCAACCCATGGATAAAGAGCATTGTCCAGTGCTTTTATGAATGTCCACAGACTGTGGAGGATTTTAGAGAAAAAAATAGATGAAAGTGAGCAATCAATGAATAGCATAGAAAATCATTTCCAAAATAGATATATTGGCTATAAGTATGAGGAAAAGTGATGGAATGCTGAGCCTGGATTGGTCCTGAGAATTCTTCCTTGCTGGTGAGGGAGGCCCTGGTCCAGGCTCTTTCCTCCTTGTTCTAACAAGGAGACTCTAAGAGGACATTGTAATTCTTAATATCTTGGATACCCAAGTTCATAAAAGCAACATTACTACAGGTTAAATCACATATTGACCTTCACACACTAATAGTGAAAGACTTTGATACCCTACTCTTGCAAGTAGACAGCCATCCAAACAAAAACTAAACAGAAATGCTGGAGCTAAATATCACAAACCAAATGGACCTAACAGATATTTATAGAGCATTTCACCCAAACAATAGAATGTATCTTCTTCTTTGCACCTTATAGACCTTTCTCCAAAATTGACTATATTCTTGGGCAAACCTCAACAGATAAGAGAGAACCAAAATAACACTCTGCATTGTATCTGACTATCATGGGTTAAAACTGGTTATCAACAACAACAGAAAGCTTAACTAATTCATGGAAACTTAACTCACCATTGAATCAAAAATAGGTCAAGAGAAAAATTAAGAAATAAATGAAAGACTCTAGAATGAAATGAATACATACCATACTCAAACATAAGGGGTTTGAAGTTGGTTCTAAGAGGCAAATTCATAGAGGTAAATGGATAGAACTAGAAAAAAATCATCCTAACTGAGGTAGCTCAGATCCTGAAAGGCAAATATTGTAGAGAGCTGCGTGTAGCCGCACCCTAAAGATGGCTCTGGCTTCTACCCTCTGCCTGCCCGATGGCAAACACTCTTTAGGGTAAACAGCTCCTTATTTGGCTATGGCTGGATTCGTGTGCTGCTGGCATATGCGTGAACCTGTGGACAGTGCCCACTTGGCTGCTTGGGGTTGGCAGCCCAGCCCTACTTAGGTGCTGGGAGAGGCTTGCCCTGGGGAGAGAGACACAATGTAACTAATCAAAGGTCTGAATAAACTGTAATAAGAAGGATCCCGGTGTTGCGTCTTCCTTGCTGGTCAAGGCGGGTGCGACAAGTGGTGGCCTCCTACGGGGACAATCACCACGTCTCTCTCTGGATTCAGAACTTATTACAGTCAGGTGGTATACCGGTAAGTCCTGAGAAAAAACAAAACAAAACTGGGGATCCGCGACAAAAGCGGGTAATGCTCACCTGTAGAAGGGAGAGCGGGATAGCAGAGCTGCGATAAAAGCAGACGGGTAATTCTAGAGCCGTGATAAAAGCGGACGGGGACGGGTAATTAGACAAAACAAACAGGGAAACCGGAGGGCTGGAACAATTCTACAGAGGCTCTGAGAAACCTCCGAGAAGCTTCTCAAATTGAGGGAAAAAAAAAAAAATACTAACATGGGCGCTTCCTCCTCGCACCCATTTTTTTTGGCTCTTAACGAGCTGCTTCTCTCTAAGAAATTGAAAATAAAAAAACACACCTTAGAGCGATTTTTGCAACAGTGTGATGTAATTGCTCCTTGGCTTGCAATTTCAGGAAGCCTTACAATGCCTTCCTGGGAGAAATTGGGAAGAGACCTAGATTTGGATACTGGAGCAGATTACAGGTGCAGATCGCAGTATCATAGCTAGCAAAGATTGGCCTCGAGGTTGGCCTATACAGGCTTCCTCACAAACATTACAGGGACTGGGTTATGCCAGTGTTCCAAATGTTAGTACAAATTTGTTAAATTGGCAAGATTCCAAAGGTCACTCTGGCGTTATGCAACCCTACGTCCTTGAGCTTCCAGTGTCCCTCTGGGGGAGGGATCTTATAAAATCCATGGGCTTTCAGTTGAGTAATGAATACTCCAAAGAATCTAAAAATATTATGAAAAACATGGGGTGTCATCCTGATTTTGGCCTGGGAAAATTTTTACAAGACAGAAAGGAGCCAATACAAACAGTACCTAGGAAACCCAAACAAGGGTTGGGTTTTTCCTAGGGGCCGCTGAGGAGGGCATTCCCATATCCTGGGTAACGGAGGAGCCAGTTTGGGTTCCTCAGTGGCCACTCTCCTCTGAGAAATTACATGCTGCATATCAATTAATAAAGGAGCAATTGGAGAAAGGGCACATTAAACCCTCTCTTTCTCCCTGGAATACACCCATATTTGTCATCAAGAAGAAATCAGGAAAATGGAGATTGTTACATGATCTTAGAGCTATAAATGAACAAATGAGAATTATGGGACCCGTACAGCATGGTCTTCCATTGCTGTCAGCCTTGCCTGAAAATTGGCCTATTGTTGTGGTAGATATTAAGGACTGCTTCTTTTCCATTCCACTGAATAGCAAGGACAGTGAGAGATTCGCTTTCACTTTACCGTCCACTAATCATGAGGAACCTGATAAAAGATATCAGTGGGTTGTATTGCCACAAGGCATGGCCAACAGTCCTACAATGTGTCAATTATTTGTAGCAACTGCTTTAGAACCCTTGAGAACACATTTTCCTGGCTTAAAATGCCTCCATTATATGGGTGATATACTGTTAACAGCTAAAGAAGAGAGCATTCTTCAAGAAACATATAGCTCACTTGTAGAACTGCTAAAGCAAAAGGGACTCTGTATTGCCCCTGAGAAGGTACAACAGAACAAAATTGTCAATTATCTTGGCTCTAAAATAACTAATCATTATATCATGCCACAAAAGGTAGAGTTAAAAAAGGATCATCTTTGCACATTAAATGATTTTCAAAAATTATTAGGAGATATAAATTGGATAAGAGAAAGTTTAAGAATGGCCAATTATGAGTTAAAACCATTATATGATATTTTAATTGGAGATGCAGCCTTGGATTCACCAAGGCAATTAACCAATGCAGCCCAAAAAGCCTTAACAAAATTAAAAGATAAACTACAAAGAGCTTTTCTTCAAAGAGTACAAAATAATGATGATATTACCCTGTGCATTCTGCCTACCCAGTTACAACCTATGGGAATTTTATGACAAAAAGGACCCTTGTTATGGATTTATACTAAAATCTCACCTGCAAAATCAATTGAGTATTATCCTACTGCTGTAGCATTACTTGCGCAACAGGGTATTCAACAATGTTTACAATATTTTGGGACATCACCACAAATGCTAGTTGTTCCTTATGATTCTACTCAAGTCAAGGTATTATGTGCTGCCATAGATGATTGGGCAATTCTGCGTTGTACCTATCCAGGACACATAGATTGCCATTATCCTAAACATCCACTATTAATTTTCTTTAAAGAACATCCTGTAGTTTTCCCTAAAGTAACTGCTTCAAAGCCCATTCCAGGAACAAATGTTATATTTACAGATGGGTCTAAGACAGGCTGTGGTGCTTATATGGTGGATTCTAATGAACCTGTAAAGCATCAATTCTTGCCAGGTGCACCTCAACAGGTGGAGCTTTCAATAGTTCTTAAAGTTTTCAAGGCTTGTCCATTTTCATTTAATTTAGTGTCAGATTCTAGTTATGTTGTTAATGCTTTGAAAAGCCTTAAATGTACAGGGCCCATCAAATCTTCTAGCCCGGGTAGCTCATTGTTTGGCCAATTACAGAAACTGATCTGGCAACGTAAAAATCCCTTTTTTGTGCAGCACATCCGTGCACATACTAGTCTTCCAGGTCCATTGGCTAAAGACAATGATATAGTCGACCAGTGTACTAGACAGGAATGGATGTTTGTGGCTTCTGCCATACAACAAACACATGCTTTCCACAAAAAATTTCATGTTAATACAAGGACATTACAACAAAAGTTTTCTATCTCACGTACAGATACACAAAAGATGATACTAGATTGTCCCCAATATGTCATTTTTCACCATCCTTCTAGATTAGTAGTTAACCCTCGTGGTTTGCTCCCCCTAAAAATATGACAAATGGATGTTACACATATCTCTAAATTTGGATGTGTCAAATATGTACATGTATCTGTTGAAACCTGTTCTGGAATCATTCATGCCACCCCAATGGCAGAAAAAAAAGCCTCTCATGTCATTACTCATTGCTTAGAAGCTTGGACAGCATGGGTTAAGCCTCAACAGTTAAAGACAGACAATGGTCCTACATACACCGGACAGAAGTTTGCTTCCTTCTGTCAACAGATGAATGTGCAACTTGTACATGGCCTACCATATAATCCACAAGGTCAAGGCATTGTGGAGCGTGCTCATCGCTCCTTGAAGGAGTTGCTTCAAAAACAAAAAGGGAGAATAGGCTATGGCCGTACCCCTAAGGACAGACTTTCTCTTGCATTATTTACTCTGATTTTTTTGAATTTGGATGCTTCCAATTGTTCTGCTGCAGATTTATCTAAAAAGTTGTCTAGTTATCTTTTAGGCAATTGGACCGGAGAGTTTGATAACCTGATGGACCAGCTGAGAGTGGCTATTGTCACGGTGAATTCGACCCGAGTGGATACCGGACTGGTGGAGGGATTGTCTTCCTGGATTGCTACAGCCATGGATCACATGAAGGAGTGGGCGGGAATAGGAGCCCTAGTAGGTTTACTGGTGCTCACCTCCCTAGTATGCTTGTGGTGCATTTGTCGCATTAGGATCTCACAGCGTTGCCATGCAGCCATGATTGTCCAAGCCTTTATGGCCATTGATGCAGGACAGTCCCCCCAAGTCTGGTTGGCTACTTTAAAAGATATTTAGGCACAGGATGCGAGGCCTGCGCACTGCACTTGAGGTTATGATACGCTGACCTCAAGAAGAGCAAGTCTGATTGCATGTGGGTTGGTACCCTAACTCCCACCTCTGTGAAAAGGGTATCGGACGGGTCTAGTGTTCTCTGGGTGGACGACGCCTGGACAAACATTAGTACATGTTCCATTTTAACATAGATCAGACCTCTACTCTTGCCTGTTGCTTTGTAAAACAAAAAGGGGGAAACTGTAGAGAGCTGCATGTAGCCGCACCCTAAAGATGGCTCTGGCTTCTACCCTCTGCCTTCCCGATGGCAAACACTCTTTAGGGTAAACAGCTCCTTATTTGGCTATGGCTGGATTCGTGTGCTGCTGGCATATGCGTGAACCTGTGGACAGTGCCCACGTGGCTGCTTGGGGTTGGCAGCCCAGCCCTACTTAGGTGTTGGGAGAGGCTTGCCCCGGGGAGAGAGACACAATGTAACTAATCAAAGGTCTGAATAAACTGTAATAAGAAGGATCCCGGTGTTGCGTCTTCCTTGCTGGTCGAGGCGGGCGTGACAAAATATGGGATTAATTCAGTCATATTTGATTATTAACTGTTAAATCAATGATAACCAAGCTACAATCTGTAGAACCATAGAGGTTAGGAATAGAGTAAGGCAATTTTACCACAAGGACACAAGCTCAACTATGTTCATATCAGCATTATTCATACTAGCAAGAACCTGGAAACAACCTAGATGCCCCTCAACTGAAGAATGGATAAAGAAAATATGGCACATATACACAATAGAGTACTATTCAGCAGTAAAAAAACAATGATATCATGAAATTTGTAGGCAATGGATGGATCTAGAAAATATCATCTTGAATAAGGTAACCCAGACTCAGAAGGACAAACATAGTATGTACTCACTCATGAGTGGATACTAAATGGGAGGGAAGGGATGGCCAGACTGCAACCCACAGCTCCAGAGAGGCTAGCTAACAGGAAAAGACCCTAGGAGGGACACATGGATGACCCTGTGAAGGAGAAGTGGATGAGATCTACATGAGTGGACTGGGTGTGGAGGGGTGGCAGAGGGCAAGGAGTGGGGGATGAGTACATAGGGAAATGGGAGGGTCAACCTGGAACAGGGACAGAGTGGGAGGGCAGGGAGGAAGATACCAAGATAGATGAGGACATCATGAAAATAGAAAGAGGCAGGGTGCTGGGGAGGCTCTCAGGAATCCACAAAGTTGACCCCACCTTGGTCTGCTGGCAGTGGTCCAGAGGGTGCCTGGACCGGTATACTCTGGTGACCAGCCTAGCAAATAACCTAGCTGTCATCATAGAGCCTCTGTCCAGTGACAGATGGAGGCAGATTCAGAGATCCATGGCCAGGCACCAAGCTGAGCTTCAGGAATCCAATTGATGAGAGGAGAGATACTGCAGGTGAGGGACATTGAGATCAGGATGTGCAGAGATGACCAGCTACATTAGTGGAAGCCAGTGAATTGTGGAGTGGTGGCTGTGGAGTCCCCATGGGACTGGACTAGGCCCTCTGGACATGGAAGACAGTTGTTTGGCTCGAAGTGTTTGGGAGGAACCCAGGCAGGGGGATCGGGATCTGTCCATGGTCTATGGGCAGGCTTCTGGAGTCTGGTGCCTGTGGTGTGACACCTTGCACAGCCTTGGTGCAGTGGAAAGGGGCTTGGACCTGCCTAGGCTCAGTGTTCTGGGCTCTGCTGACTCCCCATGGGAGACCTCGATTTGGGGAATGTGGGGATGCCAGGTGGCTTGGGAAAGAGGGCTGGGGGTGGAAAGGAGGGGGGTCTGTAGATACCATGTGGAGTGAGTAGAAAATTTCCTAATAAAGAAAAATGAAAAAAAAAAAAAAGGAATAGAGTAAGGGACTAAGTGGGGGCAGACAGCTCTCCCTAGGAAATGGATATAAAATAGTTACAAATGGATGTGGGGGAGGAGCTGGAATGGGAGAAATCAAGGGGGAAGGAAGAGGAATTGATAGAGAATATGGGGAGAAACAGATAAAATTAAGAACCATTTGAGGGTTAGTAAGGAAACCTAATAACAGTAAAAACTTCCTAAAATATACATTTATGAGGGCAATCTAAAGGAAACCACCACATAGTGGGGGCAGGGGCAGATCCCCAACTGGACATCTCTTGTCACCAAATGAGGCTTCCAGTAATGGGATTGGGTTATATATAATTGAGTTGTTGGCCAAATGGGTCATAGGAATCCCTAAACAACCAAGGCTGTTGCCAGCACTGTAGGTTGCTTTCTATAAATGGCAAGACCCCATTGTTGAAGCTAGCACCTATACAACTCATTGAATATGGAGAAGTTGAGCTGGTGCCTACACAGAGCCTTCATCTTTATGTGCCAGCATCTGTGGTACAAGAAGTTATTCTACTCACTACCAAAGGAGAAATGTAAAACCAACCGAGCCACAACCTTTCAGTCTACAAAGGGGTCCTGTTTGCATGGTAAGTTAGTACAATGGTTGCACAAAGCCAATGGGAGCAACCAACCAATGTGTGGTTTGGTTTAAGGTCTACTCCACGAGATGAAATGCATACCCAAAACTGCCTAGGTGACTAAGAACCAGAGACTAGATGTCCCAAAGAGCAAGGGTAAAATTATATACTACTGTTCTACAAAAAAAAAAAGAGGTAACAGTAAAATGGCTTCCAATGACACTCGGTTATATTCATAGATCAGTTCCTTGCTCAGCTATCATCAGAGAAGCTTCATCACAAAGTGGATGGGAATGAGACCCACGGCCAGACATTATTCAGAGTAAGAGACCTTGGCATATTGAGCCCCAAACAGGATATCGCCATTAAATCTCTCCCCTTCACAGCTTAACTTTAATTCAGCTTTAATTATGTATAGGGTTCTCTCTCTCAGTATGCATCTCTTTGTCTCTCTCTTTGTACCTCTCTCTGTCTGTGTGATACACACACACACACACACACACACACACACACACACACATATATATATATGTGTGTGTGTGTATGTATGTGTCTGAGAGTGAGTGTGTGTGTGTGTGTGTGTGTGTGTGTGTGTGTGTGTGTGCATGCACACCAGTGCATGTATGAGGACAGGCATTCTCAGAAGCCAGCTGAGAATGTTGGATCCTTTGGAGATGCAGAAAGAAGTTCATGCTTTGAACCATCTCTCCAGCACCACTTCCTTGTATTCTTAACCTTAGCTCTTGCATCATATAAGTTATTCCCAAGTCCACAGTCCTAAGCTGACTTACATACTTTCTTTCTGTGTTAGCTGTAATGGCAGTGTTGTTAGTTGGTGCTGCGAGATCCTTGCTTCCATGAAATTTCTTGCTTTACGGTTTCATGTGGGAGACAGATATCCATAGAATGGTTCTTGCAATTTCACTGGAAAGGATGGCTTGCCACAGGAGTACGGAAAAGGGAATTAACATAGTCTGGGGTGTCAGAGAAGTACGCTCTCGAGAAAGGGATGCCCAAAATGAGAGTTTTGGCAGGGAGAGAGACACCCTTTAAGGGAAGAGGTGAAGAAGAACTTTCAGAAGAACAGAAGCAGTGAAACCTCTGAGGAGAGAGGGGTGAGAGCATCATCCAAGGTCGAAACCTCAGCAGGCGATGCAAATCAGGTGATTGATGCGTGAGGGTCCTGATGGATGTCAGACTTCATTCTGACAGCAACATGAAACCACGGAAGGGTTTTAATTGAAGAATAAAGTTAATAAGTCAATCTGTAAAGTCACACTGGCTGATCTGGAGTTCTCTTCAGGCCCCAGTGGCTCCTTTTGGCTGACTAGGTACCGGGTTTAATATAAAATTGTAACCTGTAATTCAAAACTGTGAGTCTTAGTCATTGTTTTAATTGTAGCCTTGTCCGATGGTGCACACTGGAATGTCTTGGCTTCGGCTTGTTGTGCCAGTCAGAGACTTTTATTCATTGTTTTCTTTTCCTCTCTGTCCTCTTCCTCCTTATCTCATTTCTCATCCTTTCCTCTCTTTTCCTTCATGTCTTCCCTTCCTTCTCACGTCCCATTCCCTTTTCTCTGTTCCTTTTTTCTCCTCTCCCTCCTCTCCCTCTTCCTTCCCTTCCCTTCTCCTCAGCTCCCCCTTTCTCTCTCAATTCCTCCCACTACCTCCTCATCCATTTTTCTGAGAGCAGGTCTGTTCCACACTCCGGCTTTTCTGTGTGCCTCACTTGCATTATTAGCGTCATGACGATTGTGTTACTTTGGTTTACTCATATAACACATGGGGTATCTTACATCATGACAGAACCATTTATTTGCATCTGGGCTCCAATAAAATATTTCCTTAAGAACTATGTCTGATTACTCTTCTCGCCATGCTGATTACCAGTAGTAATTGATGAATATCTGTAAAATGAGTGAACGGTCTTTCAAAATTCTGGGTACATTTCTGAAAACACCCATGATGCTGCTGCAAATTCTAGAACATAACAGTGGACTTTTCTTTTTTAGCCTAGTTTGATAAATGCAGCAGTACAAAATGTGCCCGTGTTAATGTGTGTGTGGAATAATGGTTTGGATAGTCTTTCAACTTAGAGTTAGTTTAGGTCACTTTAAATCTGACTTCAAACCATCTAAAATGACTCAAATTCCTGATATTTTATTATAGGATTAAGGATACTTTTTAAAAATAATGTTTATTTTTATTTCATTTGCATTGGTGTTTTCCTTACATGTATGTCTCTGTGAGGGTGTCAAGTCTGGGAGTTACAAACAGTTGTGAACTGCCATGTGGGTGCTGGGACTTGAACCCAGGTCCTCTGGAAGAGCAGTCGGTACTCTTAACCACTGAGCCATCTCCTCTACTCTCTTGATATTTTATTATAGATCCCGCCAATATTGATTTTTATTTCATGGAAAGAGCTTGAATGTTGGAGGAAAGGTATGGTGCTGGGTTCAAAGTTTAGCTCTGTGAATACAACTAACTCCCCAAACTCTCATGGTTGTCCTTCACATTTATGTTTTGACAGACTTAAAAGCTTGCAGTGGTAAAAAGAGAGTTATACAAAGGACCTATCTAGTATCTGACATACAGAAAAGGCCCCAGTGATCATCCTTTTGTTCACTGTCGCCTGCCCATAGCTTTCTGGTTCAGACGAAAAATTAGACGCTTTCCAAGGACTCGGTTCAACATTTCGTCACTGTGGTCATAATGTTCAGGATACAGCTTCACCAGTTATTTCCTATTTCCTTTATTCCCACCAGTCCCTTTCTTTTTAAAAATTTTTTTTGAGACAGGGTTTCTTTCTTTCTTGTGCCTTTGCTGGAGCTCGCTCTGTAGCCCAGGCTGGCCTCGAACCCACAGAGATCAGCCTGGCTCTGCCTCCTGAGTGCTGGGATTAAAGGTGTGCGCCACCACCGCCCAGCTCACCATTCCCTTTCTTGATTGCTGTGGATATCTTTCTGTATGCTCTGAAAATGTGCTGCTATGATTGGTTGATAAATAAAATGCTGATTGGCCAGTAGTCAGGCAGGAAGTATAGGTGGGGTGAGCAGATGAGGAGAATGCTGGGAACCGGAGGGCTGAGTCAGAAGATGCTGCCAGCCCTTGCCATGAGAAGCAAGATGCGAAGGCAGAACTGGGAAGAGGTACCAAGCCACGTGGCTAAAGGTTTATAAATAAGAATTGTGGGTTAATTTAAGTGTTAAGCTAGTCAGTCATAAGCTTGAGCAAATGGCCATACAGTTCGTAAATAATATAAGCTTCTACATGTTTACTTGGGTCTGAGCAGCTGTGGGACTGGTGAGTGAAAGAGATTTGTCCTGACCACTGACAGGGTGGGACACAGGAAAATTCTAGCTACACTTAATCTCTGACATATTCAGTTTTCTAGTCTTAAAGTCCTGTATCTTAGTAGCCATCCATCCATCCATCCATCCATCCATCCATCCATCCATCCATCCATCCAAAAGCATTGAAGTACAACAAAGGCAAACCACGCATGGTGCTGAGGCTGTAAAGATGAACACAAACAATTTAAAATATTGAATTACAGTGTGAGAAACAAAGTGAATCAACACACTCGTGTTTACTAAATGTGATTCAGTAATATAACCATAATGCTGGAAATTTTGTTGTGGATAGATCAAAATGAGGAATTAGTTTTTCCCAGGGGAACCAAGGGAGACTTCGCACAGGAGACGGCATGAGGCTACTGGTAGGCATTCCACGCTGCAGGCTCAGCATTTGGAAAAAGTGAGAAGAGTGAGGATGCGTAAAAGCATGGCAAGGAACTGAAGTTGATGGCACAAAACACTGTCAAGTGAGAGTGGCCTCAGTTTGCCATCTTTAGGAATGGGGGCAATTGAGTATTTGCAAGCAAGTGCATTTGGACTTTAGAAAGATAACTTTGGGGAGGGGGGAGAAGGATGCTTGACACAGGGAAAGGTGAGCAGAAGGAGTCCAGTAGGATGGGTCAGGCACCATTTGGTTTCTGCTTCCACCATTGTTTTAAGGTGCTCTCTGACAATAATCTTATTCTACAGACCCAATTCAATGGGTAGCAGATGAAAAATGCTGTAGTACTTAAAGTCACCATGGTTTGGATAGGTTCTAATAGCTTGATCCCTTTGCTGCATGGCCCCCACTTGTTTCCTTCACAGTGCTTGGCTCCCTCAGCTTTGATACAACATCACTAGTATAAGATCCCGAAATACAGTGAGGTGCAAAGATTGTGTGATGGCTTGGGCCTTGTTGAGAAGCCTTGTTTCTGGCAGGCTGAAAGTATTTGCTGCATGTCTGATAATTTATCTAATCTAATTGATTTCTATGCCACTGATATTTGTATGTTATCTGTGTATTTTAATATACGTAATTATTGAGACATTAGGAAGCCTTTTCTGCCAATTTTAATGGC